>NC_056749.1:445485103-445605103 GCF_019279795.1 Protopterus annectens | reverse complement strand
ATGCTACAGAGTGATTTCTCCCACCCCGTGGACTGGCATACCCATGTCATAGCTATATGCTGTATGTACATCTACATTATTCTGAAAAGATGTCAGCCTTCTATAAATTGTTATTCATTACTGCACCCATGTCTTCCACCAATGAACATGTTTGTATCAAACATAATACACAGAATAACTTTATGCACCTGTATACTGCATTTACAAACACCTTTGATTATTCTTTTGACTACAAGCCTTCATATTGCATTCTACTAAGACTCAGGCTAATGGTGATTAACAAACCCACATTACAGTCTTTAATTTTCATTCTTGTTGTATTCCTTCAGGCTTGTCTGATTTCCTTGAATTCTTCTACTAAAGGTGTACACTCTTTCACCATTTTCCATTAAATTTTTTCCACCTCCATTTCCATTAAATCTCAGTTGCTATGTTTTCACCAAGCTTCCTATCTGCAACAGAACTCAGGATGCGGTATGAATATGAGTCATTGACAGTTGCCTTAGATAAATGTCAAAAAATTAAAACAAATGCACATGTTTATTTTTTTTTTATGAGGGCTAGTGTTCCTTATTTTGGCCATGGAAGGTTGAGAGCTATGCCCCTCATCCTTGTATGATGGTAGACTAATCCCTATGTCACTGTACTGTATGTGCATGCATGAAGAGTGATAGTTCAGTTTAATATCACATGACAGTAAGCTTCTGTTGCCCCAGTCACTGCACATCTGTCTGCAGAAGAAACACTGTTTATCAAGGAAGCATAATAAAAGGCTGTTGTTTTATGAACAGACAAAGAGGTCCCTTGTGTTACATGCTGTAAAACAGCAACAGTGGAATTTCTGTGCAGCTGAACTGCAATGCTTCCTCCATGGTAATGCTTTGCAAAATGCACTATTCTGTTTGCTTACAACTTAAATTTCAACATGCAGTTGACTGACAAATTTCACTACATGCCTCAAGCCGCATCCATGAGCATATGTTCTTTCATTATTTGGTGATAACTTAAAACCATTTCACCACTGGTTAGCCTCAGTAAGAAGCTGAGATCCCTCATAAAATCCTCCAAAGCTATTTATGAAAAAAAAATTTTCTACTGATTCTAAAGACAACAACAAAGCATTCTATAGCTATGGCAACAATCTCAATGGCAACACTCAGATCTAACCTGAGTTACAGCACAATGGCACTAAATATACAAAACCAACTGATATTGCAACATCCTGGCAGATAGGTTTAGTGCTAACTTTACCCCCCCCCCCCCCCCCAAAAGGGCCCATCTCTATACCGGAAAAATGCAAAGTTCCATTAATCATGGCTGCACAGGTAAAAACCACACTCTCCAAAGCCAAGAACACACCATCCATGGGACCTGACAACATCCCAGGCTGCATTCTACATGAACTATAGAATGAACTGGCACCCCACCTAAGCACCATGTTTAATCATAGCCTCACCTCAGGGTTTGTGCCCACTGAATGGTGCACAGTGACAGTTTTCCCACTCTACAAAGGGGGAGCCACCACGGACCCCGGGAACTACCGCCCCATTAGCCTAACGAGCCTGGTCTGCAAGGCCATGGAATGTATCATCATGGAACTTATAAACAAAGACATTGGTGATTTCCAAACTCTGGACCCCACCAATTTTGGGTTTGTAAAAGGCAGACCATGTCTCCTAAACCTGATTGACTTCTTTGAAGTAGTTACCAAAGCCGTATACGAGGGTAAGGTGGTTCACACAGCCTATCTAGATCTCGCCAAGGCTTTTGACACCATCCCGCACTTTGGAATTATAGATAAACTCACTAAACTAGGTATAAATCCCTATATCACAAGATGGGTTGCCAACTGGCTCCCTGACAGAACCCATACTGTGAAAGAGTAGCAGACTCCAAATCCGACTTCAGATCAGTGACAAATAGAGTACCACAGGGTTCAGTCCTGGGTCCTCTCCTGTTTGGTATCTACTTTTCTGAAGTACAGGCTAACACAGAAGGTCTTTAGCTAACAAAGTTCACAGATGACTGCAAACCAGGAGCCATAATTGAAACTCCTAACGATGTGGACATCCTACAAAAGGGCCTCTTTGAGACAGATGCCTGGTGTCAAAGTCATGGCCTCAAGCTCAATGCCAAAAAGTGTATTGTCATCCCCTTTGGTAAAAACTCTGTACCCATGAGCTACCACATAGGTGGTAGTCTACTTAACACTGAAAGTGTGATAAGAAACCTTGGGACACAGGTGGACAGTAGTCTCTCTTTTGATAATCACATCACCACAGTAGTCAGGAAATTCTTCTACATGGCACACCTCATCACAAAAGGTTTCTCATCCAGGAAAAAAGAGGCCATTGTTCCCCCTCTACATGTCACTCATTAGACCCATTATAGAGTACAACGCCCCTTTTGGTATGTACCTTACAAGACATCTACAACAACTGGAAATGCCACAGAAATAGCTCACAAAGAGGATTACCGGCCTCAAACAGATGCCCTAAGCAGACCGTCTCAAGAGACTCCAGATTTACTCTTTTTATTGCCTACTCAGAGGTGATCTCTGCTTAACATACAAAGCTATGTCAAATCCAGAGCTGTTGGACATGGTCCACTTAAAGAAATCCCAATACCTCCGATCTACACTCTCCAGGGACCTAAACCTTGTCACCACAATAAACAGAACATGCTGGAGGGATAAATTCCTGTCCCAAAGACTTCCCATACTCTGGAACAAACTATCTATCTATATCAAACAAAGCTCCTCATTAGCACTCTTCAAGAAAAATCTTGATGATTGGATGGGAAATAGGAAATTCACCCTGGGGATCACCTCTGTGGCTCTGCTTGACAGGGTCACAGGAAAATAATTTTCTTGGCTAGGCTTGTATAGGCCCTAAGGCCGATAGCCTAGTACCTACCTATGAACCAGATATCAGCTCTTGTTGACATTGTTGAGTGAGTTAGACTGCTGCTACTTTCAGTTATATCTGTACGACCTGGAAGTGAAACACCACTGCGGGAAACTCTAAGGACTCTTCGGTAAGGGAAAATGAACAACTCCTGGATGATTATGTGGCTTCTAAACCCTGGTCACTAATACAGATATTCCCTTAAATGTATAAGCACATGCTCACATACATACATGCACCTTTAAAAGTTTTATTTATTTTTTTATTTTATTTTACATTTGTTTACCATGAAATTCTGACTGGACGCAGGTCCTTTTTCAGTGGATGCCCGGGGAGAAAAGCTCCACATCATGTACATGATAAATAGAGATACAAAGTTGCAGCAATAGTAAACAACATTACAGGTTGTTGGCTTTAATACAATAACAAGATATTGATTATCAGCAGTATATACAGTAAATGTTGCAAGTTAAGATAGTTTCTTGTCATTTGTAATATTAGAAATAAAGTTGTCAGACAAGATTTTAAAGTATGTAAAGACAACTAGCTAATCCTGTCTGTGGTTAGTAGTGACAGTAGTATAGTTGGGTTAAGAGTCTAGGTGGGGGGGTAAGGGGTGGTGTTAGTCTGGATTAGAACAAGGACAAAGCCAGTGCAAATTTAAGTGGAATTTGAGCACAGTCTTAAAAAGGCTGCTGAAAGGTAGAGTAGTTATAGAGGGTGGAAGATTGTTCCAAAGTTTAGATATGGTACATGAAAATATAGCTTCTCCTGCTGAGTTTTTGGGCTTGATAACAGTGAGTTGATTTTTGTTGCTTGATCTTAGAGGCCTAGTGGAGTGATAGGGTTGGAGAAGGGTTTAAGGGAAGGGATGATATGGGGGTGGTTAATAAGTTTATGAGCGAGGGTGAGATGATTAAAGTGAAGGACTTGTGGGAGTTCGAGCCAGTTTAGTTCTTTAAGGGAGAAACAATGATGGCTGCCATAGGAGGTTCCAGTGGCAAATTTAGCAATTTTGTTGTAACAAGCATCCAGCTTATGTAGGTCGGTCTGTCTAAGGTTGGTAAGTATGGGGGATGCATAGATTAGGGTGGAGATTAGCTGGGAATTGGCTATGGAGATTCTAGCTGCCTTGGTTAGGAATTGACGGCTTCGATATAATGCACCAAGTTTCTTGTGAACTTTTTTTATTGCGAGAGATATATGGGTGTCAAATCTAAGCTTGTTATTTATTTCCACACCGAGTAATTTTGTGTGTTCTGATGGAGAGATGACGGTTTTGTCTTTGGGGAGAATGTTGAAGTGGGGGATGTTTTGGGTGGCTTTGGAAGGTTGGAACAGGAGATGTTTTGTCTTACTTGGGTTGAGTAGGAGCTGAGCATTAGATAGCTTGCTTTCTACAGAAGAGAATGATTCCTGTGTGATTTGTTGTAGTTCTGGTAGAGTGGGGGCAAAGCAGATGAGAGCAGAGTCATCTGCGTACTGTATAAGAGCTGCTTGTTTGGTGGCAGTATGTAGGTTGTTAGTGAAAAGTAAGAATAGCAGAGGGCCAAGGATAGACCCTTGGGGAACTCCAAGAGTAACTGGGAGGTGAGGTGAGGTGATAGGTTATCATCCCAGATTACTGATTGCTGACATCTGTGCAAATAGCTGTGGAATCAGTTGCAGGATGATTGTGAAAAGGAGAGGTTGGGGAGAGTAGAAAGTAGTAGCTCATGAGATACCATGTCAAAGGCCTTTGAGAGATCTAGAATTACGACAGTAGAGAGGAGGCCATTGTTTTTGTGATGAAGTATAGTGTTGGTGAAGGACAGCAGAGTGGAGGTAGTGCTGTGCTATGTCCTGAAACCATGTTGGGTTTTGGAGAAGAGATTATTAGCTAGGAGGTAGTTGGAGACCTGGATGTTGATACATTTTTCATGTATCTTGGAGAGAGGGGAGAGGATACCAATGGGGCAGTAATTGGAGAGGTCGGTGAAGGGGGTGCCTTTGTGGAGGGGAATTATATGGGATATTTTCCATATCGAGGGAACATAGCCTTCTGTAATGGAACGACTGATTAGAATTGAAATTGGGTAGGCTAGTGTATCAGCTGAAATTTTTAAGTATTCAGAGGGGAGGTTGTCAGCTGTGAGTTTGATGGGTTTAAGTTTTGACAATAGTCTTTTTATGTTGGAGGTAGGTACTGAGGTGAAGAAGAAAAGAGGAGTGGGGGGTTTAGGGTTAGGAGATGGGGGGCTGTTGTAGGGAAGTGTTGTTTGTTTAGAGATTTTATAGTTTCAGTGAAGTGTTTGTTGAAGGATTCAGCAATACTGCTGGAGGAGGGGGGAATGGACGGCTGGGAGGTATCAACCTTCCCTGGGTAGAGGTTAGTGTTAATAGTGGACCAGATTTGCTTAGGGCTGTGGTTGGTAGAGTTTAGGGTGGATTTATAGTAGAGGGATTTGTCTAATTTTATTTGCTTTTTGGCTTTATTGCGCAGTTCAAGGAATGATTGCCTATCTGAGATCATTTTTGTTAGTCGCCAGTGCTCCCAGGCCTTATCTCTGGATTTCATTAGGGTTCTTTTTAGTGGTCTTTTGTAACCATGGGGCATGCCTGCATCTGACTTTGGCATTTCTTACAGGAACATGGGTGTTTAGGATGGAGAGGAAGGTACTGTTGAATAAGTGGACCGCCTCATCTAGGTTGAGGTATTTTAGTGGTGACCAGTTAATTTTTTTGCAGGGAGGAGATGAAGGAGTTGGGGTTGAAGTTGGACTTGTTCCATATTTGCCTGTGAATAATGGGCTTCAGACTGTGTGGTGTCGAATTAGGAAAGTGAGGGAGTGGTCACTAAGACTGTCAGGTAAGCAGCCTGCTAGGTAAGAGTGAGGGGCTTTATTGACTAGGATCCAGTCAAGTAAGGTGTGATTGTTAGGGTTTTTGTTGATTCGGGTAGGGGACTGGATGAGTTGAGTGAAACCATGAAGATTAAGGTGAATGGTTGGGAGATTGTTATTACAGGATAGCCCGTTGAAGTTAAAGTCGCTGAGAATGATGGTTTCCTGGGGTAGAGATGGAGTAGCCCAGCTCAAGAGATTTTCTAGGGATGTAATATTTTGCACTGGTGGGAAATAGTATCCTATGATATTGACTGTTTGTTTGGTTTTAGTTTGAGATTGGCATAAAGGATTTCTTCATTGTTGTGGTGAAGGGCAGATGTGTTCAGGAGTTGAATATTGAGGTGGTGTTTAAATATCAATGCTACACCACCTCCTTTTTGAGCAATCTGTCTATGCGAAGGATGTTGTATTCAGGTGGCAGTATTTCCTCACTTTTGATTTGAGGTTTGAGCCAGGGTTCAGTTAGGAAGAGAATATCTGGGGAATATATGCTTATGTTGGCATGTAGTCCTTGGATTTTACTGCATATGCTTCTGATGTTTAGGGACATTATAAGTAGGTCTGTTGTTTTTTTGTTGGCTAGGATGTCTCCAGTGAGGGCTAGTTTATAGAGGGTATTTAGGATATGTTTTATATACATAGTAAATTGCTTATGGTATCTAAGGGATATTTTATTTTTGAGTGCATTAGGTGTTTGGTAATGAAGTGTGTGTATTGGGAGGATGTTTTTGGTGGCAGGGGTTGTGTAGTTATAGTGTAAATGTTTGAGGGAGGGTGATGAGAGAGAACAGTGGAAGTTGTTGGGGCATGTGACTGTGGAGCCTTGGTAGGATGTAATGTGAGCTAGAACTATGCAGGTTAGGATTGTTATTATATTAGGTAGTAGCATGATTGTGTTGGATGTAGGGGGAGGGGATGACTAGTGGTGTAATCTAATTGGTGGTAATTAGGGGTGGGGTTAAGGCTAAGAATAAAGAGGTACTGGGGGTGGGTGGGAATAGGGAGCAGGGAGGGGAGCGAAGTGAGCATAGCGAACGGAGCGAGCAAGAACCCCCAGGCTAAAGATTGCCGGGTAAGTGTCTAAATAGCCAAATTGTTAGGAGTTATTAGAATCTAGTAGGGAAAAACAATCTATAGACCTGATTTTAGCTGTGTCCTTTCTGGGTAGATACCTAGTTTGAAGCAGACAAAAAGTGGCAGTTTAAGTACCTTTTTGCCTCTATTTTACAAGTGGGTAATTCCAGTGCATCTGCTGGGTTACATTTTTTTTTGCCTAGAACCTTAGCTTGGTGTACTGATAACTAAAAAGAAAAAGTTTAACTTGGGAATGTATTTACAGCTGATGGGGGTTGGGAGCAGCTGCTTTCCCTAGCCATGGGTAGAGCCAGTTATTTTTGCTTTTGCAGACTAAAAGGGAAATGCAGCTAGACACCTACAGTAACTTATTTTCTTTTTAAAGCCCCTTGAGCCCTTGTGGGGCATGCACAGACAAGTAAGGTAGCATGTTGTTAATTTGCATTCACTATTATTTAGGAATGATAATTTGTGCAGTTATTATTAGTCACCTGTATATTTCAGCACCAACTGTCTGCAGATGGACATAATTAAGTTTTTGAATTCTCAAGTCAAGGTTTACAGGATGCATAACCGTTTCAACCATCTTAGCAGTTACGGCTTTAACAATGCAAGACTGGTGCTCTTCTCTGAACCACTCACTTTTCCATGATTTTGAGCTCATTTGCACATTTTGCCATGTACCACCAGGGGTTGTGGTACCCAGTAACATAGCAGCCATTATCAACTGAAACAGCTGTGTCTTTGAATGGGGTATAGATGTTCAGATGGCATAACCCGGTGCACTTACTCAGCACAGAGGGCATCGTGTTTTAAGATCCTGCTCTTATCATTTGCTTTACATATTTAATGGCAGCATAACAGTTTTTTTTATTTCTTTTTGAAAATCCTCTTTCAAACATTATGGAATATTGATAATATTTACACATTTTAGTTATTCATGTTCCATTATTCAGGAAATGAACATGCAAAAAAATATATATTCATACAATGACCCACAGACACATACATCCACACCCACATGCGCACACACACAATTCAGAAATGACAGTATCCAAACTGGTATTATATTTTATCTTTCTGATGCATATAGCCTCATTTCTGCCTCTTTTTGAGTGAAATAAAATGCGACTGAGGAATCAATTGCAATAGCTTTAGTTCAGTTTCTTAATGCAGAAGTTTTAGAATTATATATTTATAACTGGAAACACTAGTGACTGAAATGAATAACTTGAAAACTCATTATACTAAAAATAGTAAAGTTGTAAAGCAGTAAAATACTTTAAATACAAAAAATAGGTTGTGGAGGGGTTCAAGCTTCTCCTTCTCATAATATGGGATCTTTTCTCACCACACCATTCTTACTGTTATTTTAATTCCAGTACCAATAAAAGTTTCTAAAATGATCTAGGGTGATATTCATAGTACGTGGCTTCTTAAATGACTTACAGTTATTTGTAAATAGCAGTGCTACACATATATGCAATTAAGGTTAGAGAAAGTCATTTGCATGAATATGGAAAAAGCAAAGTGTTTTTGAAAACACATTCCCTTCTTGTAAAACATTAAGTCATATAAAGGTCTGCATTATGAAGTTGCTAATTACTTCGCAAAAGTGTGAGGGTCCATATATCCTTTTTTTCTCACATTGCAGGCAAATGATGCTGAGCGCAGTCACATTTAAAACTTTTAAGGAAAGCTGCAGACTATGCAATGCTTAAAATGGATTGTTTTTTAAAAGAAAAGGGGTTTATAATGTTTTATATAGAGGTATCTTTTTTTGGATGCCCTGATGGTTTCATTAAAGAATAGAAAAGGGGGGAAAGGGAATATTTAAAAAGAGGAAATAAAACAAATAGGGGAATACACAAGGAAAACATCAAGAGCATTGGAAGAGGTGGTAGAGGATACCCACAATGTTTTTGTCAGAGGATAGACCCCCCCCTATTTTTCCACTTTTTTCTGGAGAGGGTAGTTTGAGTAGGAAATAAATATGAGGGTATAGGAGAAAGGATAAGCGAAGAAGGGCTGAGTAAGTACCAACTGGAGTCCCAGTCTACAGAGCTTCAGACATGTCCACAGCCAGATGGTGTTGCAGTTGACGACCCCAATGTTGAAAGGGTAGAGGCTTTTGTTGGTGTGGTGGTCGGCACCAAATGGTAGAATGTGATTTCTACATGCTGATGACAGGCTTCGACTGGCTGAATACTCCTGCCCACTATCTCCATCAGTACATCCTCTACCAAGCTCCATTTAGGAATATGAAGTTAAGGGGGGTAAGGACCTGTGTTGGTGTGATGGTTGGCACCAACTGGTAGAATGTGTTTTCAACATGCTGAAGAGAAGATTCAACTGGCTAAATACTCTTGCCATCTACCTCCACCTGTACATCCTCTACCAAGCTCTCAAGCCACCTTACTTTGAAGCCTGCCAAGCTACCACATGCATGTCTACTGCCAGATGGTGTTGCAGTACAGCTCCCCAAAGTTGAGGGGGTAGGGGCCTGTGTTGGCATAATGGATGGCAATAACTGGGCAAGAGTATGTTCTACATGCTGAAGGGTGGCTTAGACTCATGTAATTCTCCTTGAAGTAAGATGAAAGGCAAATAAATGGCAAATCAAACACAATAAAAGCAAAAAGCCACTTGCTTTACTGAGACTGGAAGGAATGAATGTGAGTAATTTATGCATAACATAAGTTTATTTATCTGCTTTTCATCCAAAAGACTTCATCAGAAAAAACTTTGCATTCAAATGGAAATCTTTTTATATAAAAAAATAACAGGATAATAGAATAATTAAATCACAATTTAAATTTCTAAAGATATAAACTGTTAAAAACACAGAAAAAATGCATGACAAAATCATTGTTCCCCACCATAACATTATATAATTTATCTAACTTTCTTCATTCTGTCTTTAAGAAAGCACCTAATATTAATCACCTCATTTAAACCTGGTTCTTAGTAAGCTTGTAACTTGATCTGCCACACATTTTTTTTTCTCTATAAAATTGTTATGATCCGATCCCCCTATCTACTGGTACTTGTTCCAACACAAAAAAGAGAAATTTGCTAAAATCCCTATATGCAATATAGTGCTTATACAAAGCATTATCAGGATTCTTAGTTTTTTAAAGCATAAATAATTTTCTTTAACCTTTTATTGAAGGATCTTGAGTTCATACCTGTGTAAAAGGCTTCACATCCCATGCATACACTGACATAAACAATCCCAGTAAAAGTACAAGTAAACCTCCCACTGGCTGCCAGGACAATGTTACCCTGTAGTAACATAATATAACTACCCTCATGTATATATCTGCAGGCAGTGCTGAACCCATACTTATAAGTGCCTTTCGTTTTATCAGTAAGGGTAGGTTTAACCAGATTACTATCATGCTGCAATAAAGTCTTTAAACTAAAATAATTTTTGTAAACAGTTTTTCCCCCTAGCCTTTCATAAATCTACATTGCCTTGTATAATCCTCTAACTGTCCTGTATTATTTTCCTGATAGCAAAATTGTCTACAGACATATCCAAATCACAAGCTGAACTATTGTTAACATTTCAATTTCTATTAGTAGTGGACAAGTTGTTTTGAATAAGAGGTTGATGTAAAGTAGGAGCAAAAAAAAGAACCGCTCTTACTTTTAACCTCATCTGCAGTAGCAGCTAATACAGAATTAGTATAACCTTTAGTCAGAAACAGGGAAATAATAAATTTAATTTCTTTATCAAATGTATCTTCATCAGTTGTGAGCTTGGATGCTCGAATAAACTGTCCACGGGGAATATTATTCTTTATAAAATTAGGATTATTGTTGTTTTGGTGCAGGTAACAGTTGGAAAACGTATTTTTTCTAAATATACTGCCTCCAAAAGATCTTTCCTTAACATCCCATTTTAACAGAATATCCAAAAAATGTATCCAGCCCCATGGTAGAGAAAGTGAATTTTAAAAAAATTTGTAGTATTCAATTCATACAAGATTGTTTCGCAGTCTATGTTGTTGCCTTCTAGAATAAAAATAAATTATCCACATAATGCTTAAAAAACACAATTTTTTGTAACTAGCAATAGTGGAGAGTGTTTCACTCTCCCATCAGCCTAAAACTAACTTATCAAAGGCAGGTGCAGCTGCAGGACCCATTGCAGTGCCATTTACCCGCTGGTAATATTTATCATGAAACAAGTAGTATTTCTAAGAGGGAACAAAGAAGATTTAGAAAACAAATGCAGTCTAATACATTCGACTCCTATATCCCAAGGTATGCTAGTAAAAAGAGAAACAATATCTACGGTAAACATAATTTTATGTATGGAGACAAAAATTTGGCTATCATTAAATTTCCTAATGTGTTCTAGGAAATCCCAGGAATCATATAGATAAGAATTTAAACTAACAACCAGGGGATTAAGAACATAGCCTATATACAAAGATATTCCCTCTGTCACACAGCAAGGAGCAGAAACAATAGGTTTAAAAGGGGGATTCTTTTCATTCTTGTGAATTTTAGGAATACTGAAGAGAACACCGATGCTGGGATTCTTGATGGTCAAAAATTGTACAAGGAAACGTCTATCTGTCAGTTCATCAATAAATTATACAAGAATATTTAAATACTGTCCAAGTTGACAGTTCTATACTCTTTAACATTTGCCAACATAGATTCAATAGCCATAAAGTAATCTAACTGATTCACGATTATTTGCATTATACTACGATTTATAGACCTGTATATAAGTTATCTAATTTGCATACTAAATGTGTAAATCAGCCGGAATTCACGCTACAAGGCTGAGCTGTTCCATATTGATTTGTGAGTAGCCGAGATAGGTGGCAAATTACCTCAGACATCCAAAAGTACGAAAAACTTTATAAAATAAGTAATGGCTATTAACATGGCAATTAACAGTTCCTGTCATCATTTTCTAAGGGTCAACTGCAATGCAATTTGAACTACATTTTGCTTTTACATTCAATGACTCTAAGTACTGGAACTGGTTGCAGTGTGTTTGACGTGTTTCTTTACACTGAAACTGTAATAACTAAACAATACATCATTGTGAATCTCCGTGCGATTTTACACCTTGTTATTGAACTTGTATGTGCTTACTGTGCATACAACAGAAACACAAATGTGAAGTGAACCATGTTTTTAGTAATGTCAATGAGGGAAGAATGCCTGTTAGTGACAGACAGTGCTGCCCTGTTGTAGTGAAAAATCTGAATTTGTTCTCTTTGAAATCATAGCTGTGCTACATTGTTTTTGTGTATCTGTGTTGGTGGCAAGAATAACAGGCCGGTGGATTACCTTTTAACTACTGATGTAATGCAGTCAGTACTGTGGCAAGTCTCTGACAGTAGCATTTTTTTCTTGTATAGTACAGATGGAGAATAAAGGATCTGGTCATGGACATGATAACTTTAGCTATTAGGAAAATCATGCACTCACAGCTGCACTTAAAGTATGACAAACTGCTGTTTGGTAAAGGGGGCCCAGATAAGCCAAGAGGAGCAAACCATGGAGTCAAGTAGTTGTTGAAATCGGTGCAATTGGATGCAAAAACAGATCTCTGGCACAGTGCAAGAATAGGGCAAATTATATGGTAGGACGTGCTACAAGCATTAGCTGGCAGAATGCACCTTCCAGGACCACTAAGGGAGGGAAAGAGGCTAAGAATCTTATTAAGTTAATACCATATGATGACTTCCTTCTGTTCATCTGTGGGGATGAGTACGATACAGAAGACTGTGCAAGTTGTAATGGGAATAATTAGAAGTGGAATGAGCACTGTTCCATCGATCCAAAGTCTGCAGCAGCATCTGCATTCATCTGCTACTGAAGGTTGGTTTAAACTATACACCCTGTAAATGTTTAACATTGAGTGGTGACAAACAGTGCTGTCATTAAGCATATCACAATTCATTATTATTAGGTCAGCCTTGTACATCATCAGTTAATGAAAATGAAGGCAGACTCCATGGTAAGTGTCCCACCACCAACCCCCTGTAAGCATGCTGTACTGCATGCTGTTGCAATATTATTAATGTGTTGTAATGATTTCTCTTACAGAGTCCACATCAGAAACAAACAGTTGAACTGTACCAATAAATACGGATGAAGTCAGCAGTAGAATGGATGATGATGATGATGATAATTTAGTTGTATTTACGAGGCACCCTGAGGGAAGTGGCAGGCAGTCTCCCAGCATAATGCAGGCTCTCTCACCTCATAACAAGTTAGCAATGCTACAGAAAGTGACAACACATCACAAAGTCAAACACAGGCTGACATTCCACTCAGTGCAAACATACACTTCTACACCAGTGTCTCCACAGGCAGAAGAACAATGTCAGAATGAAGGCAGGCAGTCTGAGGCCACATTGCCACAGTGACAACATTACAAAGGGGGTACAAAGCACAGAAGTTACTTTGAACTACCTCAGAAAACACATAAAGCATGGGCAGTGCAACAGAAAATGTGCCTTGACACAGTTAAGGCTCAAAGCAGTGCAACAGAGAGACAGCTTGAAATGATTAGAGCCCTACAGGGTAGGGTGAAGATTTCAAACAGTACTTGGCAGAGAGATGGGATAATGCCATGTGGCACACCAGGCATCAGTAGCAGCCTCCATTCGCACACTGTTTCAGACATAGCAGAGTCAAGCTGTGCTCAGTGTAACTTGGGGAAAGTCAGGGCACATGACACATGAAGATTACATGATAGAATCACTATCTCACAAGACAGTAGTGTCAGCACTCACAATGAGCAATCACAACACATACCTCACAGGTCATATCAATGGTCATCTCCACCTATGAGAACCTCATGTTCCACGTCACGGTCGCACTCACAAAGCACTGTCAGGTCACTGATAGGAGGATCAAGGAGGATCACCTTCCTCCTCTAGACCACACCATTGGACTAAGTCACGTTGCACTTATAATATTAGCCTATCTACCACATCTACTGCACCATCACCAAGCCCATCAATAGGACATGTGTATAACTCCTTTGATCTAGAGCTATTGTGATGTAACATTTCTTTATAAGTATGTTTGAGTAATGAATCTTAAGGATTAGTTGGTGTTGGCAGAGGGCATATATGCAAGCTATTCCCTTTTCTGCTATTACTTTTACTTAGGAATTGCAATCTTGTACATTTGTGATTAAATGCAATTGTGTTGCGTGGAGGATGGAAGTCTATGTACATATGTTAACTACATACATACCTCATTATTGCATAAATGAAGACCGATTCTGACCTGATCAATATTTTACATGACAGTAAGAAAGACATGTCACGTGCAGTGTAACATAATTCTTTATATATATATATATATATATATATATATATATATATTGAAAATGAAAGTTACATTTCTCACTGCTGACTATAGCTGTTTATTTTGAATACTAAATAAATAACAAAAAAAGAACAGTTATTAAATATAGCTGATGCAGCTGTTGACTCATTTATTGACTTGCTGCCTTTCCAGCATCACTGCACAGAAATCGGTGAGTACTGAGGCAAATAGCTAGCAATAAAAAAAAAATATATATATATTTTAAGATGAGAGAGAATGTCAGATGAAGACTAGACCATGCACCACACAGCATAGCCCACAGGTATCAATGTATGCATCATTTATACATTTATATGTACATTGTAAAGCAGAAGAAAAGAGTTAGGAACATAATTTAAATAATCATTCATGAAAGAGGCTCAGATTTAATGCATTAACCAGTTACTCAATTTTTTCCACTACAAAACCTCTATTAACTAAAACCTGAGAAATTACAATACCAAAAACAAATGCCCAAAAAACAAAAGGGTGAAACTCCTCAAAGTATAACTAGTTTCTACAAGGATGTAAGACGACTGCACCCACAATGTGTGTGCCCACCACTCAAACTTAGAAATACACTTTGTGGTTGCATTATTCCAAAGAAGGGAGGAATAACTCCGAAAACAAAGGAGTTACTTCTGGCACAGACACAAATGCCATACCAACAGTGAATATAAGTGGAAAACATCTGCATTTTGATAATCTGTATCTTTTGACTCATGCATCTGATGCTGTGGAAACTAGAACTCACTGACCTGAAGAGAAGTCCTCAAAAACACTAATTTATTAAAAAATAGACATATAAGAAGTGTGATATGCTTTGTCTTTCCTTTTAGTGTGCAGGGTGTAAACAAATGAGGAAGTACAGAACACACACACACACACACACACACACACACACACACACACACAGCTTGGGTGCACAAATTGTGCACAATGAGTGAAAGAAATGAATGTCCTTCCAAAAGTAATTGCTGTGGTCTTGCTTTTGTTCTTACTCCAGACACTGCATTTGTGGTGGTGATACTGCTGCCAATATGACCCTCTTACTGCATCAGTACTACCAGCTGGCCAAAAGACTACTGCTACTTCAGCAGAGACCCTCAGTTCCTCAGTTCAGACTTTTCTGCTTCTGTCGAGTAAAGCTGCCTTCTGCAAAGGTTTAACAATCCATGGTGAGGTGTAAGAAGTAGAGGTGCAGGGGACATTAGTGGCTTCAATGCTTAGGTCTGGTAGCCAGATTCCTGATATCTCTGCAGACTCCAACAGGAAGATGGTTGGTTAAATGGCATGGAAACACACTCATGTTGTTATCTGCCTTCTTGCCCTTTTGCTTTCAGTCATGCTTCTTGATCTGCACTGCTTTGTTTTAGTGACTTAGAATCATTTGATGGCACAGTGGTGATTCAGATCCTTGATTTAACAAATGATTTATATGCTTACCAAAAACATCAGTCATCAGGTCAAAATTAATAGGGAAAAACTGAATCTACATATTGTTATACTCCATATTGTCAGAAAGAGTGACTATTGATGGAGTTACTGGAGAAATAAATTGCAAAATTCACTGTACACTGGCATGCTGTAGAATACATTTACTTGTTATTTTACTGAAGCATCAATGACTGGTTGCAAGGAAATCCTGGATTAAATGTCAAACAGCAATCAGAACAGGGAAAGCTGTATAAAACAACTAAGATTTGCTTTCAGATGACTAGAGAAAAGAGAAGCAGTTGCCATTTGCTTCTTCAAGAAAACCTGAAACTGATTTGAAACAACTATATATGTATTCATTTTTATATAGAACGCCTTGTGTGAATCTTTTAGGAACCTAAGAAAAACTAAGAAGAAGACATGATTTGGTAAAAAATAAAACACACATTTATTGTAGGTAAGCAAGAATAAATCGCACTGTTAAAATGCATTTTTGGCTGTCCCTGGATGTTGTTTCCACTCTGACTAGGCAGAGGAAGACAAGAAAGTAACAGTAGCAGCTATTTGTTGAAGCAAAAGCATTTGTAGGTGATTAAATATACTCTTTATTGGACTTGAAAGACAAATCTGGAGAAATGCAAGTAGAGAGGAAGTGCACCACTTTCAAGCTCACAGCAAAAAGTCTGATTCCAGGCAAAATTGCAAACATACCAGCACATGAAAACTGTATTGTGTGAAAAACCTTGCTACTTTAAATAATACTATTCGACTTTTGACATCACACACAAGGTACATTCTAAGGTCCACTGACTGAAAATCAGGCTGTATATTTGAATCCAAAAATGTGTGCATTGAGTTTTGTGACTTCGATGAATTTTACATGAAAAGGGATGTAATGAACTGAGAAGTTTGAATAAGAAGCACTACGAATCTATGGAATTTAGAAGATATCATCATTCTGAAATTAGGGAGATCTGCTTAAGAATAAAACAACCTTTAAGAACAAAGTATTGTTTAAACAGACAGAGCTATCTGAATGGATTGTGATGTTGTTAGCAGTCTGTACATAAATATATGTGGAGAGCAACAAAGCTTTTCTTTAATAAAACTATGGTATCAGATGCATTTATGATATTTATATCCTGAGCTGGTACATCTGTCCATGATTATAAAATGCAGGCTGACAATTAGATGACCTAAAGCTAGAACATTGCTGCTGTTGGAACAGTGTATAAAGGTGCATCAGCACAGCATCCTAGTAAATACAGGGCCATCGACATGTTGTGAACACTGAAAATAAATGCAAAAGGTATTCATTATGTGTATTCATGAATACAATCAAGACTGAAAAACGAAACCTTTAATAAATAAAGTATCGTTATTCATAGAGTGTATTCAAATGAACTTATTCATTTAAAAAATAGGTGGCTAAATCAATCATGTGGCCATCTTTGTAATCATCAGGTTCTTGATGTCATTGTGAAAGCTCAGTTCTGAAGGAACATAAGTGATCAGACACTGTGTATCTAGGATATGGAATCTTAAAGAAATTAAAAATTGTTGTGCAACTTTAGAAAAATACTGTAAGTCTGGGTATGTATATTGTAAACCGATATTAGCATTCAACCCTGCCAGTCAAACAGCATTAAATCTAGGCTACCAAATAAGTTAAATCATATCCAAAACTGCTTTAAAATCACCACCCCTAAATTCTAGCTTCATTTTTTTCTGAAAAAAAAATACAAATCATTTGAAGTCTGTACATTGTTTATTGTGTTTCCAGGTGTCATTCTTGGCATTTCCATTCTTGACTGTCCTAACATGTTCTGCTATTCTTTCTTTCAATTTCCTGCTAATTCTACCAATTTAAAAAGCTTTGCAAGACTGACACTGCACATGGTAAGTAATTCTCATTTCACAACTAAATCTTTCATTATCTTCTATTGTTCCGCCTATATATAAATCTTCAATGGATGTGCTGGTTGAAATAAACCATTGTTGCCTGCATCCAACCCAGGCATGTGTCCCAAAAAACTTTTACTAGGTCCACTTTGCTGCACATTGGAAAACCACAATATATTTTGTTACTTCTAAGTGGGTTACATAAGGTTTCTTACTCTTTCAGATATTTTAAACTACTTTCCCAGTCTTTTCTTTTTAACAAAATGCAAATTGAAGGGTGTTTCATTCCAGAGACAAGGACATCTGCAGGCCGTCAGTTTGCTTAGTGTCTATAAACAAGGATTATGAATTAACCATGACACCAGTATAACTTTGTTTTCACTAAATGGCATCAGATTTAAAGATCTTGTACAAAGTCTAGTGTTGTAATTATGTTTTTAAACAATGCTTGTGAATACTGTTTTGCTTAAAAAATAAGTTTTTATTTTACAGTAAATATTTACCTTGGACATCTCCCTTCTAGCATAGAAATGTACAAGCCTTGACTCCCAGTATCCAGTTGTAATATTAACATGCTTGCAGAACAAATTGATATAATTGTTTGAAAAAGCACAAATTAGCTAATTAGGATAATTGGGATGTGAAATGAATTGAACAGTTATGTAATTGCCAACCTGTTACATTCACAGTTTGCCAAAAACTGTAATTGTTATTTATTTAGTTACTTTTTCTATCAAATTGTGAATCTAAGATGTTGGTTGGCAATTACATAACAGATTTATAATGCAGTCCATGTCCCCATTTAACTAATTAGTGCTTTTCTGAATACTTATATTATGTGCTTTGAGCATATTAATATTATTACAGGAATTCAAAATGTGCAGCAATTACATTTTTTGTTAGAAAGTTTGTTTGAATCTCAATTATTTTTTTTAACACTCAACTTTAAACAATTATTTTTTGCACAAAACAGTGTCTACATGCATGAATGTGCCTTTTAGCGTACATGGGCAAATTATATTTTGCCTTTTTTCCTCTGTCAATGGTCTTTATAGTTTTTAATAGGAATGAGATGATCAAAGCAATCTTTCTGCAGATTTCAGAAGCTTGTTTTCCACTTCTGTTTCATTCCTTCTGGCTACCCCAGTGACGCCATCCATTGACTGGTCTACTGACCTCACCTACTTCCACCAGACAATCTTTGTACTAATTATGGGGTCAGTGCAGAAATTTAGGGTATTCTGAGGGTGTCATAGTGTTGAATGCTTCCACACTGGGGGATTTTCTCATTTATGACCTACACTTTGGTACCCTGTCTCCAGTGTTTGTCCATAACATCCATTGATTACTCTCTCTACTGACAATGCTCCCCATTAGGGACTGCCTAGATAAATGCCCTAACCTCCTCACCAGGATGGGCATGTCCATCCATCCCTGCATTACCTCAGATTTCTGAGCTGTAAATTGAATGTCATAATACTGGCCCATCTGTCAAAAGCATTTAACATACTACAACATGGTACATGTATTACAAAGCTTGTTTTCTATAAACTAAAACATGGTCAACTGAATACCTGAATGAAAGATTCATTGAAGTAGCTATCAACTATGCTTACACATTAGTCTGCTTTTCAGAAGAGGGTGACACAGGCTTTAATCCTAGGTGCACTGTATGTCATACATTTTTAAGTGAGGTTAGATGTTTTCAGGGAATTAACACATGACTGGGGTGTTGTGTCCCTTGAAAGATCTTAATTTCCTGATAACACCCATCCTTGGAGGCATTATTATGCTTAGAGAATGGAGAACTTGTCACATTGTTTTGTATTTTTATTACTATATGCTTTCATTTTATATTTTTGATGGCAAATTGTTCCTCCACCTAAAGTTTCATACTTTTTGCAGCCTATGTATTTATTCTTAGAAATATTACACACACACACACACACACACACATATATATATATATATATATATATATATATATGTATATATATATATATATATATATATATATATATATATATATATATATATATATATATATATATATATATATATATATATAGGAGCGGTGCAGAATTCTGAAAGCCCAAAATCCTGAAGACCAAAATCCTGAAAGTTCAAAATCCTTAAAACATACCAGATACCAACACTTACTATATTCCAGCACAAGTACATTCAGAAACATATTACCCTTTAACTATATGCAGGGGGGAAAGCCCCCCATGCAACCTCCATGTGGGGGGCTGTGCCCCCCACACCCCCTGCTACTTAAATATATTAACTCTGAGATTGCACTTAGTGCACTGAAGTGCAGTCTCAGAGTTGTTATATTTAAGTAGCAGGAATGCACACACACACACACACACACACACACACACACACACACACACACACACACACACACACACACACACACAGACAGACACACACACACACCACTTACTGACTCTTTATTGCATGACTGGAACTCAGATGTCTCATTATTAGCGAATGAATAAAATAAAATCACAGAATGCAAGACATTGCAACCCCCATCCCAGGTGCCTCTTAACTGTCCCTGATTTTACAGTATAGTTTTGCTCTCTTCCTTATATTATGTGCTGATAAATCACTGAGGACTAAGGTGGGTCAATAATACCAGAAATTAAGTTTTATACTTCTTATCATTTACAGAATACATGCTTAAGGCATTGATATGCACATCTCTCGATCTCCCTGTCTCTCTCATACACAGACACATAACCACAGAAAGACACACTCACACACACACACACACACACACACACACACGCTTTCCCTTTTTTATTTACTGTGTTTTTTTTATTTTATACTCACTAAACAGCAAAGCCACATTTAGTGAGTATAAAAAAATGTTTATTGTGAATGTAAGCTTCACGTCAGCATAATTGTCCTATGAAGAGGTACACTTTTTTTCAGTAGGATTTGTCTGTACATTAACACCTTGCTAGTTCCAGTTAATTCTGCAATTAGTGTGCAGATGTACAGGTTGCTTAGTCTCTAAAACTAATTAATCTGCACCCTGATGAGCTGAATTTGGTGACCAGATTGCTTTAGTAACACAGGCTGAGATAAGTTAAATATAGTTCCTAACAAGCCAACTACATTGCACAGTTCTGTCAAGATTTCTGTCACTTGGGCCTCAAAGTTAATTTTATAAAAGCTAAGTCAATCCTAGTCTGAATCCATACAAGGGTTAATGGAACTAAAGCCATTTTAAACACTGTAGGCCTTGAAAGAAATCATTTGAAAACTGTGAACGCCTTTAATTATTTAGATGTCTAGTTAGAGAGTGTTACATTCGTAACATAATCTCAAAGTCATAGACAAGGTCCACACACTACCTCCCATGTGCCTGAATATTGCAGTTTATAAGAAAACTAAAACAGCAGTGGCTAACAGAAGCTTAATATCTGCTCCCAAATATGTCATTTCTGTTACCTCTGTTATAAATTCTAAATTTCTAATTAAGCTCCAGTCTGTAAAAAACAGGATCACTTTGTTAGCTGCATGTAGTTGAGGGACATGATGTGAAATGTCATGTTCAGTGACAGAAAAAATATATTTACTGTCTTTACTGTCTTTGTATATTACAATATGCAGGAGATACTAGTGGTTGCTTTCTAACAATTATGAAGATATGCAATAATTCCATATGTACACCAATACTTCCAAAAGAAAGTGACTTACAATCATATGCATGGCATCAGGCAAAAACTTAAGGGAAAACTGTCATTGATATTTGCACCTGGAGTAGTGCATTTTAAGTGATATTCAGCATTTCGTATATTGATAATCATAAAAATTAGCAAAAGTGCTCATATTTCTACAAATATCTCAACAGAAAGCATTCAGAATCAAGGTTCTTGATGTCATTGTGAAAGCTCAGTTCTGAAGGAACATAAGTGATCAAACACTGTGCATCTAGGCTATGGAATCTTAAAGAAATTAAAAACTGTTGTGCAACTTTAGAAAAATACTGTAAGTCTGGGTATGTATATTGTAATACTTTATAATATTGACATAAAGACAATAAATGGATTGTGTATGGCAATGTAAATAAAGCTTTATGTTAATAACACTGTGCTTGTACCTCTTTATTAGCATTTAATGCTTATAAGATATTTGTTTGTTAGCCCTATGCTTTCCAACTTGATTTTTTAGAAAATGCTCTGCTAAAGGTGTAACACTAAATGGTTCAGAAGAACTAATGAGATAAGTAACTTTGCAATAGAGAATGCTAACTCCAAAAAAGATTCTAAAAGATGAACCCGTGTCAATCCACAGGTATAACAATATTCGTAGCATGCTTTTCAGATGAATAAATCTTTCAATACACATGAGAAATGCAAAAAATACAAATAGCTAAGAAATAAAAAACATAGTGCTTTGACTGAATAGCTTAGACTTTTGTGGAACACTGAATTAAAGTAATTTCTAACTAATTTATGGCCAACATTTTAGAATAATTTTTTAACATACAAGGAGGATTACTTGTGGTTACTTTTGAACAAGCACAAAGTATTTAATAGTAAGTGTATGAATGTTGTTATTTGTAATTAGAGAAATTCAACAAGTGCAGAAAACTTTGTATAAAAATGTTTATGACAGAGCTGGACAAATATACTTTAGAAAAAGCCAATAAATAAATGGCTAGAAACAAAAACGCTGATCCAGTCTTATATGATCTAATCAGAATTGTTCCATGATGTCATCATATGTGGCTTATATCACAGCATCCTTTTAGCATGAAAGAAACTGGTATTTGGGCAGATATTCCCCAGAGTATTCAAGGATCTTTTTATAAACATGAAGCAGCAGCCATATTAAGGCACCTGCCACAGATAACAGACAAATATGCACTATCGTGGCATCCTGATTAATGAGTTAGGGCTGCACACGCTGATACAGGGGATGCCGATTTAACAGATAGACATTCCCATTAAGTAAACAAAGATGACAATCAAAGCGGTTGGAATCCTGGCAATTAGCACCTGCCACTTGGTGCCCACTGTGGTAGACAAAGAATTGAAGGATTCTGACTCTCTGATTAAGAGTGATGACTTTGTAAGATGTTTTTAGTACAAAGTAATGTTTGCTCAGCATCCGGCTCTGCTAGGTAATAGGCCTTGGTGCAGTTGATAAAAAGCTAAGTAAACCAGACAGAGTTTGTGCAAACTCAAAAGAAGTGATAAATCAGATTTAAACAAAACAAAAGAAGAAGGACTTGCTAAAAGGATGCTGTGGTACAAGTTGCATATGATGACATCATGGAAGGACTCTGATTAGATCATATAAACCGACTTTTAAACACTAGATTTGCATTCTTCAAAAAAAATAGCATAATCAGAGTTTTCTTTAGCATCAGGTTCTTCTATAGCCTTATGGAAATGTATTGCCACGAGGTAAACCATATGCTTTTGCTCCTACAGGGTAACATTATTAGAAGGAGCTCATTATGTGGCACACTATGATTCCACTCACTATGTGGCACACTACGATTCCACTCACTATGTGGCACACTATGATTCCACTCACTATGTGGCACACTATGATTCCACTCACTATTTGGCACACTATGATTCCACTCACTATGTGGCACACTATGATTCCACTCAAAGGAAAAATAAGTGTGTCTTAGAATTCAGGCTCACATTGATTTCAACAGGCTATAATCAACCTGTAATCTAGCTGAAACTGTTTAACCAGCCAGAATGCTTTGTTTTAATAAGCTTTGAGAAAATTAATTTGAATAGGAAGAACATGTTGCTTGACTGTCACTTTCTGTGAAGGAATAATAGAACTTTTTTCCTAGTTGTTATTTGTTTACATATTGAGTAGGATTTTTTTAAGTATACAAAATGAAACTGAAAGCAGACATAAATGAACAGTAATCAAACAAAAAAGATGTTTCCATAATCATATATAGGTACTAACTATTGTAGTAATGAAACTTAATTTCACCATTGTGCTGATATGTAGAAAAGGCATTTGACAGAAAAATGGTGAATAACCATTTTTTTTTTACTGTGAAGAAATGCCACTGATTAGGGTTACACTAAAGTTGTTAAAATCATATGATGAGAATCGGGGACAAAGCTTTTCATAATGAGGGGAAACGTCCAATACTGAAGACATTATAAAATATCAATATAATTCATTCATTTAGAATATTGGTCATTTGATGAAATTTATATTAGTGTTCATTTTCCAAAGAATATACCATCTGTACCTGCTATTTATAATATGATACAGAGGCCTTAGTCTACATACTTTTCTACAACGTCACACATTTTGTAAAGGACAGAGCAAAGTTCAACTGAACAATTAAGGATATCCTGAAAAATACTGAAAATGAAAATTATGCAATAAGTGTGTCTAGAACATGATAATTAGAAGATAGAAATGAATGCCAATTATTTCTGCAGATGCTGTCTGTACCGCTTGGCATGTCTCTACATCAGGACGTAACACAAATGAAGAAATTTCAATGAATATTATTCAACAAGGCAGATGCACAAACCCAAACAGCAACAATGTGAATCTACGGTATATGCAAAAGGCATGTCAAACAAGTGGGCTGTGATTTTTTTTTTCAGGATTAATAAACAAGGATATAGGGAATCTCCAAACTCTGGATCCCACACAGTTTGGTTTTGTGAAGGGTAGATCATGCCTGCTCAACCTGGTTGACTTCTTTGAGTCAGTCACCAAAGCTGTGGATGAAGGCAAGGTGGTTCATACAGCCTAGCTTTATCTGGCCAAGGCTTTTGATACCATTCCCCACTCAGGAATCATAGAAAAACTCACTAAGCTAGGCATTAACCCAAATATCAATAGGTGGGTTGCAAACTGGCTCACAAATAGAACCCACAGTGTGAAAGTAGCTGACTCCAAGTCAGACTGCTGACCAGTCAAGAGTGGAGTCCCAAAGGGAAGCTAGGCATTAACCCAAATATCAATAGGTGGGTTGCAAACTGGCTCACAAATAGAACCCACAGTGTGAAAGTAGCTGACTCCAAGTCAGACTGCTGACCAGTCAAGAGTGGAGTCCCAAAGGGAAGCTAGGCATTAACCCAAATATCAATAGGTGGGTTGCAAACTGGCTCACAAATAGAACCCACAGTGTGAAAGTAGTTGACTCCAAGTCAGACTGCTGACCAGTCAAGAGTGGAGTCCCAAAGGGTTCGGTCCTGAGTCCTGTCCTGCTTAGTATTGACTTCTCTGAAGTCCAGGCCAACACGGAGGGACTCTGGCTGACAAGATTGACAGACGATTGCAAGTTGGGAGCTATTATTAACTCTCCAAGTGATGTTGACGTCCTACAAAAAGGCCTCACTGAGACCAACTGGTGTCAGAACCATGGGCTTAAGCTCAATGCCAAAAAATGTGTCATCATCCCCTTTGGGAAAAACCCAGTTTCCATGAATTACCACATCGATAGTAGTCCATTGAGCACAGAAGGTGTTATAAGAGATCTGGGAACACAGGTTGACAGCAACCTCTCTTTTGACCACCACATTGCCACTCTGGTCAGAAAGTCCTTCTATGTGGCACATCTCATTACTAAGGGTTTTGCATCCAGGAAGAAAGAGGTCATTGTCTCCTTCTACTCTTCCCTCATTAGGCCAATCATAGAGTACAATGCCCCATTTAGCATGTACCTCACTAGACACCTGCAACAACTGGATAGGCCACAAAAATACCTCACAAAGAGGATCTTAGGCCTTAAACACTTGTCCTATATGGACAGACTCAAAATACTCCAACTATTCTCTGTCTCATATCGCCTACTTAGAGTCTCTGCTTGACTTACAAAGCCATGTCTGACCCAGCTCTGTTAGAAATGCTACATCTAAAGAAATCCCAATCCCTCCACACTACACACTCCAGAGACCTCAACCTCATTACCACAAACAGAACAAGCTGGAAGGACAGGTTCATTCATAACCCACAGACTGCCCATACTATGGAATAGACTTCCCATACATGTCAAGCGGAGCGCCTCACTGTCCCTCTTCAATAGAAATCTTGATGAGTGGATGGGAAATAGAATATTCACCCTGGTGATCACTCCAGAGGCTTTACTCGACAGAGGCACTGGGAACTAAGGTTGGGGGGCATGATGCCAGGGTAATCCTATGGCTAGGCTTGTAAAGGCCCCAGGGTCATTAGCCTAGTATACATCTATGAACCTATGAACAGAAAAGATAAAAAATATATGGGGCAGATTCAACAGGGTGGAATCTACTTTACTAGAAGAGCAATACTCCCAAACTACCTATGTATAGCCATAAAGATATAATGAAAGCAACTAATACATCTATTTGAAATCTTTTCTTTCAAACATTAGTTCAAATTCCAATATATTCCCATAAAAAAGAAACTAATTACTGGAAGTAAAGAACAGATTTATAATTTCATTCATGAATAATTCAACTCATTAATAATTCCTGATCATAAATTTCCTTAATTAGTTCTTCCACATTCAACCTTTACCACAGGTTGATCCTTACTCATGGCCACAGCAATCATGAGCACAATCACCATTTGGTTACAAATTCTGGTTTGGAACTATAGTTTGCCTATTCTGTCCCCAATGGGGCCACATTTAGTTGTACAGTGCATCAGTTTCCTTCTGCAGGAAAGAATGCCTGTAAAGCTGTCGGGTCTTGCACTGTCCTGCACACTCTGGAGGGAAATGGGACTGACCATGGCTGTGAAGCTGAGTTGTATCTTTTTAATTAATGTTCTACCTTCCCCTACATGCTGGACACTAATGAAGGCATGAGCAAGTTATACATGATATGAGAGTTCTCTCTACCTTGCAGGTAATTATTAGCCTCAAGATTCCTATTCCCCCAATATTGAAATGTTTTTACCATGATTTTTGACTGTCCCCACTGACTCCAGATGCAATTGTGCTTACAAAATAAGCTTCCTGATCCTTGATCCCAGAGAGAGGGAGGCATGCACAGCCTCAGTATTCCTACCTTTCATAGGTATCTCCTTAACAGCTATGCCACTAATTGAATTCAGGTTGTCTGGAGCACTGTCACAGTTCCAGCCCTCTTTGCCTTAGAGACAGATCCAATCTTTTTCTTTTGGGAGAATTTAAACTGTACCGCTGTTTGCTAAGCTATAACAAACAGTGTTACCAGGTAAACAATGAATCATATACAGTATTGCAATAAAGGCATTTTTAAAGAATAGTTGGGAGTCGCTGACATCAGATCTATACTCATTTACTGAGTGGTACTCTTAGTGCTGAGGCACATACTCAGATGAGTTTATCAGGATGATATTTCTACACTGTTACTGATTGTTGAACTATAATCCAGAAATTATCAGCTTCTAGCCATGCAGTTCTTTGTATAAAGATAAAACTGTGGTTAGTAATATTATAATGAAAGCCCAGTACTAAAACAGATAACAGAGAAGCATGTCACAAATGACACCTGAAACAGGTAAGTTTATTCCATCGCTATAAAACCTGATTCCAATGTTTATAGATATGTACTAAGTTAACAACCACGGGGCCTTTATAAGCCTAGCCAAGCATCACAAATATATCTCACAGGTTTATGCGCTGGCCTTTGTAAATCTAGCCAGGCTTCTCAAATGTATACCACACGTTTATGTGCATTAGAGGTTATTTTAAGGGGTGTATGCATGACAGGGCAAGATTTACATGCTGCATCTGTCCATTAGAGACATAAGTGCTAGACCTGGAATATATTTCCACTTTCCCATCCACTGGCCCAGGTTTCTCTTGAATAGGGTTAGAGAAAAGCCCTGCTTCACATGGATGGGAAGTCCAGCCATGATTCTTAATCAAGTCAGCATGGCCATTAAAGAGAAACAAAAAGAAAAAAAAAGATACTTGAACACATGACTATACTACTTTTCTGCCAAACATTACTTGCCTTTAACATACATTTTGAATTCAAAAATCAGAATCAGACTTTGGCCATTTAAATTACAGTCATTTGTTTATAAATTGTTCCAGCCTTATTTCTGTAATAGATGACGCCAATTAACACCCCATTAGCTATTTAATGCTTGGCATTCTGTACCTGACGACTAACTTGACTTGTTAAAGAAACTGAATTTGCCTGCAGCAGTTCTGTGATATTAAAATCAACAAATAATCTTCTATTTTTTTTTAAATGCAGCCACTTCTATTGCATAGCAGCAATTGGAAGTCAGAGAGGAAGATGTTAATTCTTTATTTGCTTTTGCTATGTTTCCTGCATAGTGCTTGGGAGCAGCCAAGGCTATACCACAGACTCCATTGTGCACACATTTGGAAATAATTTCTACAACAGGATGTGCTAGACTATGCTCTGACATGTAATCCTTATTTCTGTTTAATTAAGTGATTTTGATATCTATCTGTCTGTAGAGAAAGAGGTGTTATAGGCTTGATCAGTTAAAATTCTAAGAAAATTTGCTGGTGGTTGCAGTCGAACTTCAAGAGATGGAATGTAATATAATTCAGGAATTGTTGCCTTTCTCTGTGGTTGTGTAACCCAGGCATTCATGTATCTATGTTCTGGGGTGGTGGGATGAAGCTCCACATTTTAAAGCAACTTCTTTATTGTTTCTGGTAACTGAAAATGTAACACATCAGTTTACATTTGAAATCACTTTATTCAGGTTATTTTCTCTTGTGATAATGATTAGCATTGATAAGGTTCTTCAGTGTATTATCACATGATTAATGTCATCTGTGATAATTCATTATATGCTCATATATAGTTTCAACTCAGTGCACTGCATTTGACGAGGGGTCTACATTGTGAAAGATGGTGCATAATTCCAAAAATCCTAGCTCAGTAGATAGCTAGCACTTCCAAAGATGTTTTGCCTTTTGCACAGTGAGTTGTCATTCTCATTGTTTCATGTGGAAATGCTAAGCTATTCATCTGCAGACTTTTATAATTCTAGCCAATAACCAGAGGTTCATTCAAATCTTGTACCATATATCTGTGAGGAAAGACCTTAACCATTATGATAAACCTTTAATCCAAAAAATAAACCTTCTTCTGCCTGTTGAAAGTTACTACTGTTCAAATTGTGAGTGCCAAGTATGTTTTGATTCTGTTGACTGATTAACTCATGAAAGGAATAAAAACATGTTCTCTAAGGAAAATTGGTGATTATACTCCATTCCTTTGCTTAAAGTAGCTTGTGCCCAGCTAATCTTTATAAGTGATTACATGTTCCCCCCAAGTAGCTTTCTCTGATTGTTTTTCTTGGTGTTAGCAATTCTGCTGCTCTTGCTCAAACCCGGACCACTACCCCCATTCCCACCCACCCCACATCAATTTCTTTTATACTAGCCTCACCCCCTCCTACCCAACACCCTCCTCCTATTACATTCTCCTGACCTGCTAACCCCTCCCACCAATTACCCCTCTTCATCTGCTATCCAACCTCCTCCCTCTATTACATCCTCCTAACCTACATTACTCCACCCACCAACTCGTAAGCCTCCTACCGTGTCCACTATCAGTGCACCTCTCATATACTCCTCCATTCTAGCCTCTAGTCCTCTTAATCCTTAATATTCTACATTTTATCTACCCTACTCTCATATTACTTCTTCCCACCTCACATACTTCCTATAGCTTATCACCTAGTATTCTATCTCTCTTACTCTACTTATTACTCTACCTATACTACCCACATTTATGTATAACACCATCACTCCTATTCACCTTATATAAATATATATATATATATATATATATATATATATATATGTGTGTGTGTGTGTGTGTGTGTGTGTGTGTGTGTGTGTGTGTATCCTATCACCTATTATCTTCTCTCTCTCTTAGTCTACTTAATACTCTACCTATCCTTCCCACACTTACCTATAACACCATCACTCCTATGCATCTTATATATATCTCCCCAACTGTATTAGTCCTACAAACAACATTTTACTCACACATATAACTATGCGCTCCTCTATAAAATGTCTCTGACCTCCAATACTATTCTATTTATGCTCTCTCTATACCTCTATCTCCTTCTATAATTATCATCACATCACACAACCCATATACCTTACAAACTTACTTTTACAACAACCCATACTTATACAGTCTCTCCCCAGCTACCCCTCAGTAGGCCCTACTTTATATGCCATAGACTTAATTTTACAAACCAAGCTAAAAAATCTCTCCCTTCAAAACCACCATGGCACCAACTCAGCTCTAAATCATCACCTCAATATTAAAAAGAAACTGCAACTAGCAAATCTTCCCACCCACTGCAACTTAAGTCAGTGTGGTGATATAGATACAAACTCAGGTCCCCTCCAGCCTGTTATAACCCCAACCTCCCTAAAATACCTAAACTTCCTAAACTTCACCACCATCAATCTCCAAAGCATTAGAAATGAAACTTCACACCTACATGCCTGGTTACACAGAAATAAACCAGACTTCAATCCCATTAATGAGACTTGGCTAAAACCTTATATCAAAGATGCCAAATTCCTACCCCCCTAACTACAACTGCCTCAGAATAGATAGACCACAGAAAAAAGAAGGTGGTATTGCTTTTATATACCCATACACAAAACCTGCCCCACAATTGTCAACAGCGGAGATACAACTATCCTTTCTAAAACTGAATAACAGTAAAAACCTTTGTATCATAGTCATATACATCCCCCCAGACAACAGCATTCCTATACTTGAAGACATTCTTGCCTGGTCAACTAATAACATTAAAAACAAAACTATCATCCTAGGGGATGTTAACATTAACTGGCTTGACATTACTAATCAGGACCCTTACACCAGCATTAACCTATATAACTATACACAGCTAATAACCAATATAACTAGGTCCAACAATAAAACAGGCAGAGGATTAATTCTGGATTGGATACTTGTTTCTGATCCTGGCAAGATCTCCTCCTCTGGCACACTACCTAACAGTATTAGTGACCTCTTTCCAGCCTTTATAATACATAAGACCACCTTAGTCCTAAGCACATACCAAGTTAAGCAAACCAGAGATTTATCTCACTTCTCCCCGAACACCATTAATGAAATCTTACAAAGTATCAGCTGGACTCCACTAAAATATCTCCCTGTCAATAAAGCTGTTGAATGCTTCAATTCAACATTTCTTTGGATCTTAAACAGTTTAACCCTGCCTCCCCTAAAAAGAGTAAAGGCTAATCAGGCCATTTGTCTTACCAAACACACAAAGCAAATTATGTCTGCTAGGGATAAAGCTTGGAAAACCTGGCAAAAAAAAATAAAGATCCTTACGACCTCATTAAATATAAACAGCTACACAATCAGCCAAAATGACTAGTGATTAAAAATAAAAAGAACACTTCCAAAGTCTTCAAGACCAACACAAACAAAACCCAAAGAAATTGCGGGGCTCAATCAATTCCCTGCTTCATCCAGGTACAAATAACCATCCTTGACCAAATCCAGATAAACCCCCACTGAGACGGCCTCGCTCTTCAGTTTGGACTTTACTGACACCATAGCTAAGCTCAGCACTACCTTCCCACCAATAGACCCCTGCCCACCTGACCCCTCTTCACACTCCTCAGTTACTTCTCTATTCTCACTCATACCTATACCAACTTTCACTATAAAAAAAACTCCTTCATAAACTCAAACCTTGCTCTAACGCAGCAAACAATTTGCCTGCAGAATTCCTACAACTATCTGCAAGCTCCATTGCCTATCCTGTCAGCATACTCCTCAATAGATCAATTCAGGAGTCCCATGTACCACACATATGGAAAAAAGCATTTGCTGTTCCACTCCATAAAGGTGGGAACAACTCTGACATCTCTAATTTCTGACCAATCGCTATCTTCTCTCCTGTCTCTAAAATATTAGAAAAATGTGTTAACATTCAGCTTCTTATAAGTTCATAGGCAGATACTGGGCTATCTGCCCGAAGGCATATATTAACCATCTCGTTAAAAATCCAGACACTTTTGCCCACACAGCATGGCTTCAGGACAGGTCATAGTACCTGCACCACTCTCATATCCTTTATGGACACAGTAAACAGGGCTCACAATGGTGGTTACACTGTCTCCTCACTTTTCCCTGACCTCTCTAAGGCTTTTGACATGGTTTCACATCCACTTCAGCTCACAAAACTCACCAACTTAGGTCTTTCTCCCCCTACCTTAGACTGGTTCTCAAACTATCTCACCGATAGGCAAAATTCCACCAAACAGTAACACTCATTCTCACCTTTTCTCAACACAACTAGGTGTACCTCAAGGACCTATACTAGGTCCCCTCCTATTCAGTATATTCATTAACAACTTCCATACCACTCTTACCCATGGCACAGCTATCCAATATGCAGGTGATTCTACAATCTTCTGCACTGACAAATCCATATCTAAGTTATACCGTCTTAACCAAAATACTTTCACTTCAACCGAAACTTGGATGTCAAACAACCATCTTGCTCTAAATCCCAATAAAACTAAACTTGTAATATCCCCCCCCCCACAAAACAAAATGACCCCTCTAAACAAGAATATTTTTTCTGTCCAATCCTGTAATAATACTTTCATTGAAGTCATTCCAAGTACTAAACTGCTAGCAGTCGTCATTGATGAAAATTTAACATTTGACCTCCATATCCACAACAACATCAAAAACTAGGTACCCTCTATAGACACAAATACTACCTTAATTTCACTGCAAAAAAAGCTCTAGCCTCATCCTTTCTGCTTCCATCTCTACTCTGTGATGCCCCAATCACTGTCAATATCCAGTCCTCCCTGAAAACCAAACTTGACTCATGTTACAATAACATTGCTAAATTTGTAACAAATTCAAAAAACTCAGCTCACCACTGCTTATCTCTACATCTGCTAAACTGGCCCAAACTGCCACACTACCTCACTTATTCACAATTAACTACTACACATAAACTCAAATACAAACCTTCAACTTACCCATTCCTCTCCTCCTTACTGACTACATACCACCCTAACAGGCCTCTAAGATCTGAAAACAAAATTATGCTAAAAATTGAAAAACAAATCTTGTAGATGGTCAAATGCTGTACTCTTTTAATGTCTCAAAACTATGGAATGCCCTCCCACCTTCAGTAAAAACAATCAGTAATCTTGCTCTCTTTAAGAAGTCCCTCAGAAAACAATTCTCTTCTCTCTGGCAATGTACTTGTGCCAAAATAGCACCTCCTAAAAACTGATTCCACTACTATAACCCTCTATAATATTATTTCTTATGAGCTGTCACTGTCTTGCTAAATTTCAACTGCTTATGTTACAAAAATCCAACAATTAATCAAAACTGCTACTCTAACTCCATCTTCAGTGGCACAATTGTACACATTTTAGATGTGTAATGTTTGTAAATAACTTGGACTTCTGTGTTTATATTATTTCTATGCACTGAGACTGTATACACTCTGTCTTGTGTGTTATTTTTGTATGTACTATTAATGTATGTGAAGCTTTTCTCGCCAGGCCTTTACTGAAAATTGGCTCACCTAAGCCCAGTAGATTTCCCAGTTAACAATTCAGTAAATAAATATAAATAAATAAATATGTTAAATTGTCAAAAGAAGAATTAAAAATTCAGATTCAAGCAAACAAGAGTATTTTGAATACGAGTAACCAAATAAAATATCAGAAAAAATAAAGAATATTTTTAATGAATATTTTTAAAGGTAATAAAAAAAGTGATAGAAGAATGGAATAGTGGAAAGGGATTTACAAGTCACTACAACAAAAGAAAGCACAACTCCAATAACAGGAAGGCAAGATAATAGGGTGGAGTTTATAAAGGCATCTGCAATAGCATTGGAAAACCCATCATCAGACTATACTATTGTGTAGGTCTGATATTGGAAGGGGAGTCTGATTCCCAGAGTGCATGAAGACAATAGCAAAAGGGCAGACTTGTTTAGGGATTTTATTAACCTGTTTAACAAATGTAAAAGTTGAGTGGAAGCATGAGTTAAAGGCATTGCATCTGAAGAAACAATTGTAGGTTACAGCTCCTATAACTGACATACAAATATCAGATATGTGAAAAACCAGCAGAACCTCCATTCTTGAATAATAATATGGGAATCTATATTTTATGTCTAAATGATCCAACAGGCAAAATGTAATGAGGTTTTAATAAACTTTCACGCAACCTCAATACATAGGTGAACATTTGAAATATAAAACAAATCTTTCCCTAGAAAATTAGAAGTCCGTGATGAAAGTGACAGCCAATTTAGAAAATTAACAGCAAAATGTAATGACCTGCATGATGTATCCTTATTTCAGCTAAAAATCAAATCTATAGTTCAGCACCTTTAACGGTTGATAGCTGCTATGTATAGTTTTATGCATGCATGCACCTGGATGGGCATGCCTGTGAAATGAGCTTTAATATTTGTATTTTATATGAACCATCTCTCCTATTGTGTTATGTTTTTATTCAATTATATGTATTATAAATACAGTTTAGAGGGGCATAACCCATTAGCAAATATTTCTTCTCATGTGTAGGTTATATTACAAGAGAGCTGACGAGAATTCACAAAAAAAAAAAAAAAACAAGAAGCAAGTGAGAAAATGATCTGATGTCTCCCTCTGGCAGGTATATGAAAGGGAGCTAAAATGTCTGTGCATGATCCAGAGGGGTATACATACTTTTATTGCATTCAAGCACTGGAAAGTGATCTTGGATATAATAAGCTCCACCCTCCCCCTAAAAAAGAGGCCGACTTAAGAAACAGGCTGCAGTTTTGGGAGACATAATAGCTGGCTATAAAGGATATATGGGTATTTTTTCCTGCAATAGAAGATGAACTAAGTTGGTGAGAGAGTGAAACATTACTGTGAAAATTGTAATACTGGAGACATTAAGAGATATAGAATGTGTAGCACAGATTATTAGCACCATAGGAACGCACATCAAATTCAATCGAAGATACAGCAACGCTTCTGCAGAGTTATCTAAGCCAGGGGGTGGGGTGGGGTGGGAAGCAGAACCTTTGGTCAGCCAGTCTGCTGAAGTACAGAGCTCGTAGAGCTGATCGAAAATCAGCTGATTGAAATGTACCAGCTTTCTCAGTGTGAGGTTGTAGAACAGTAAGATTCAGGGAATATGCCCTTTTTCCGCTGTAGTGTGATCTTGGAGTTAGAATATGTAATTACCAATGCTTGTAGGAGTGTAAGAGGGCTTGCCACCCTGCAAAAAACATTTTTTTATACTTTGTGGATTGATGTTTAGTTTTTCAGTATTTAGTTGTCAATCGTTGTTGGATTGACTAAATGTTTTTTCTGTTGAAGTTTATGCTTCTACCAAGGGATATCAGTGATTGCAAATGGTTACACTTTCACAGCAGCATTAAAATGAAAAAAAAGAAGCAAGTGAGAAAATGGTTTTAATGCCTCCTTCTGGCAAGTATATGAAAGGAAACTAAAATGGCAATGCACAATCCAGAGGTTTGTGCATACATTTTATTGCATGTGTACCGATCATTCAGGTACTGCTTAGTGATCTTGGAGTACACCCCCCCCACCACCATAAAAAAATAAGCCTGCTTGAGAAACAGACTGCATTTTTGGGAAACATAATGGATGGTTATTTTGGGTATATGACTCTTTTTTTTTTGTAGCTACAGAAGATGAACTAATTCAAGGTGGGGGGATAATAGCCTATAAATCATAATACTGGAGATTTTCACTAAGCAGGGTGCAAATACACCCATTAATCTCTGTGGGTAGCATGGCTAGGCTCTATATGGTAGCCCAGAACACCTGCCTAGTAAGAACTTATGAACCTAAATATCTACAACTTTTTCCTTAAAATCAATTTATCTAGTTTATACATACATTTTATCTGTTTTGTGCAAGAAACTTTGTTTTAAATAATTACTGCTTTAAGCATTAAACATGTTCAGTAAGCTCAATACTGTTGACTTGTTATGGTCTTCTTTAAAAATGTAATATTTTGAAGAAGTTACACCTGCTCTTTGCATAATGTGAAAATACCATCTCCATGGTGTCATGCTGTAATGGAGCGTTCAAACTGCAGGCAGTTATAATTTACTAATCTTTTCCTTTTGTTTATGTTTAAACTTTTCGCTCTTCATTTTAACTTAATAAGAATACAAAGACAGAATACGAAATGTATGCTGTCATCCAGGCCTGTAGCCTCCAGGCATTTTCTACAATACCCTTCAACTGCAAAGTAACATGTCATGAGACACAAAAACACAAACTCGTAGCTATCTGTAAGTAACTTCAATATCAGATTGTGACATCCCTACTCTGCAACAGTTTTCAAGTTGCCTGAATCCTCACCACTGACACTGGAGACGGACATTCACTCAGAACAAAAATAGATACACCCAGTAATTCCAGATGCAGCTCTATCCATCAAGCACAATTTCCATTAAGAGCACACAGGGAACACACTCAGTCCAGGTCCTGGGTTTCTCTACCTGTCTCTCTTCAATTCCCCAGTAAGGCTCCCCACTGGCACAGGTATAGAGTTGAGACCTCAGCTGAGTGTCCAAGCCAAGTTCTCCACCACTCTCTCTGTGAAACCAGTGCTTCATGCCCCTGCTCCAAGCAGCTGACACACACACACGCTTTGAGATTTGATTTTCATAGACACACACAAACACACCCCCACACCCCCCCACACACACCTGGGGAAAGTCTGGCACAGATTTGCTACCTATGACCCCTACTTCCCAGACTATAAGGTAGTTACACTGTGACCAGAAACTCCAAAGCCAGCTACTCTAAGGGTCTTGTAAGTGTACCCAAATATACTGACTGAAATTAATATTAATACAAATGGTAATGCTGACCAAACAGCAAGGCTTTCAGCAGTGGCTGCAATTCCACCAAATAAATATAAGCACTCTCAAAGGTTAAAATATTCTCTAAAGGACCAGCCACAATGACAGTTTAAATATATTTAATAATAAATAATAAAAGAACATGAAAATACTAAATAAATAACACAGATGAATAGATTTGCATAGATATAGAAAAATAATACTGAATTAATCTCATTATATTTTACTAAGTGAACTAAAGAATTGTTATTCACTGGCTGATTTACTAGAGCAAGGCAACATGAAGTAGGTGAGGGGTCCTGCTTTGATTCTTCAGTCTCACCTATTATTAAATATTATTTTAGTGATGGATTACAGAAGGACATCACATACGATCATCTGACTTCTGGTTCCCATGCAATCCCCCATTGCTAGAAACTGCCAGGATTTAGCACATATGTATCAATAATATACACACACAGAGTTTGCAAAGATCTGATGCAGTTTCTGGAAGTCATAAAACAATTTCAAAAGTCTAGCCCTCCACAGTAGCAATTAGGTCACTGCTAAAGACAATACAGAAGTCTTCCTAATACTTGTTTTTCCAAACATTTTTGTGTCTGGCTGCAATCAGAACTGTAAGACACAATCTTTATGGCTTAGGCCCAGTAATTTAATTTCAGAACACTTTTCAAAGTTAGCTGCATCTGGACTGTGATTAATTTCTTGTCTTCCAGTATCTTCTGTTAAAACATACATTTAATACAGTTACAATACAGCCATGACCAACTGTTGTTACAAATACATTTTTCAACGCAAGCATCTATAAAAATCAGTTTTATTTACAAATGACATCTAATTATTTACAAAATTCCAGCTACCTGTGCAGGCAAATGTTAAACATCCACTATCCGACTTATCCTGGCATAGCTGGCAATACCTTACATCGTCACACAGATCATCATAAAAATATCAAAATTATATAAGGGAAAGGAAATGATTTTTTGACAGTCAAAGTTAAACACACTTGCGAGGCAAAAAAGATACATGTTTAAATCTTATAAAATGAAAAATCATCAATTCACATTAAATTAAGCATTTTTTTTAAGATGAAAGGAAAATGGCATTTGAAGAAAGGGTTCCTGCTCTCTAAGTTTCTTTAAGTCTGACAAGCGGCATATAATGTGCAATCCTCCATTACTGTCTCGCAAAACTCAACAGTTATGTACAACAAAAAGGAGACATTTACCTTAGGCATGCATTCTTTAATGAGGGGATTTCTGATAATAACACTTCTCCAATTTCAAAAACTGGTTTTGATAAAAAAAAGTATGTTTCATTTTATAAACCCTGACATATAGCTGCCTGCGCTTGTCTACAGTTTTGTGTCAGGACCGATGTGCTTGCATGTGTGTTTGAAGAAATATATGCAAATGCAAGTGTGTATGCATTTCCGGATGTGCGTGTGTGTGTGTATGACTATATGTATATATCTATATATATATATATGTATATATCTGTCTATATACATACATACATATATATATATATATATATATATATATATATATATATATATTATATATTTTATATATATATATATATATATATATATATATATATATTGTTTTTTGTTTTTTTGAGGAAATAAATGTATTTTGATAAAATCAAAGCTGATAAAACTGTTGTGCTCATAATTCACCATATAAGCAAAAGCTATAATGCTTCACTTTTGCTTTGGCTTTCTATCTGTGCCAAAATCAGCTCAAGATTTCCTGCCAGCAACAGAGGGGAACCATTGATTTTCTCTTTCTGTTGACACTTGCATCAGCACAGATCTTTGTAGCAGTGGATTCCCAGTCTGGTATATATCCAGGTGTATCACTATTACTTGGAGTATGCCATCATTTCTTAAAGTGTATGTCTCATCAATGTAACACACCACAGTCCTCTCAGCAGTCCATTGTCAAGTATGACGTGAAAACAGAAATACAATAAAGCATAACAAATTGTTTTTAAACCCAGAAACAAATCATGCATGCATTTCTTTCTTACAGTTTCACTGCCAAGCACATGGCTTATTTTCAAGGTAAGACTGCATCATCTAGAACTGTAACTGCAGGAGAGAAACCATGACTCATAAAAGTAAACACATTCTTTGAAGGTTATTTAAACATTTTTCTGACCTTGAAGCATGCCTTTTAAACCTAGGAACCTTTTGAGGCCTAAGAAGGGTTACAGCAGACCATTCAGTAATATACAGAGCTTAGATAAAACATGTTGTTATAGCAGCAGTAGGCTGCTAGATGCAGCCTCCAGTTATGAGAAATTATGTTCTCCCTGTAGATTGCACCAGAGCATTTTGTACTGCTGGTGAGACAGATATGCTTTAGTTTCTACTTGAAAATCTACTTCCATCTGAATAAAACTAGTGTATTGATTTTGTAAAATTGCTGAATCTGTATTATGCCTTTTATTCTATACCAATTTTTCACAGCAGTGTTCTAAACTGTGAAATATATATATATATATATATATATATATATATATATATATATATATATATATTACCATAAAGGATAGCAGTCATGGTATTTATAAAAAATAATCTTATAAATTTATTATAATCTTTAAAATATAAATATAGAGCTTGTTGAGTCCATATGAGAAGTTCAGCTGTAATCACCTAGTTTCACTGGAATGTGGATTTTAAATATCATTTTCCTATAAAGAGGGAAAATAGCAGTTTTAAATATAATTGCTCATATGCACCTTTAGAAAACATAACAGATAATTCTTCCACTTCATGACATTGTGCAAATATTATCTTTTTGGTGTATAAAACAAATGTCACAAAAAGGCTACTGACATTTAACAATTAGTTGTTCCTGTAGTCACTTGTTTTAAAGGCTGACGATGTAAACTAAACACATAAAACACAACAAACACTTACCGTAAACTGTTAGCACGGGGGCTGCGCCACCCTCCACCCCCAGTGGGGGGCTACGCCACCCACACCTCCTGTAACTTAAATATACCAACTCCGAGACCGCACTACAGTGCAGAAGAAGGAAATTTTCCTATTCCGCACTGTACAGAGATAGCGGTTCCCCATGGTCGGCTTTTCGAAAGTCGATCATGTGGTCTCGGCCATATGAAAGTCGACTTTCTGAAAGGTCGACCATGTGAAGGGGACCCATATATATATATATATATATATATATATATATATATATATATATATATATATATAATCTTTAAACTCACATTGCTCAACTCACCTATGTATTAAATCATTCTCTTCTTACCACTATTTTTCAGAATTCAGTTCAAGTACCATATCTGATGTTATACTGGCCAACACAAAACCTCATTTTAATTAAAAAAATCCAAAATATGTTACTTTTAAAGTTTGGTTATTTCAGTTCTTAAGAGTTTAACACAAAATAATACACTATTGTTGCCACATAAGTCGGATCCATGATGCCCTTATTTAACTCCAAAAGCAAGGGGTGAACTGGCAGCCTGCGTGCCCAAAGGTTAGCTGTAGTGTGATGGGAATGGATGGCTGAAGTTTGCTTGCCCTCCACAGAGGAAGAACATATGCAGTTTCTACCACAACAGCGGCATCGGGGGAAGCAAAAAGGTTTAGTTTCTTTCCCAGAAACATTTTTTGTTCATTGTTTAATGCTGGCCTTGGTGACCATCAAACTCCTTTCTCTTTGCAGTTTCACATAGACCATTTATATGTCTAAGAGATGAGCAGCAGAGAGAGGTATCATCTGTCCAAGGAAATGTTTTTTTTTCTGTTTTGTTTTTGTTTTTGTGCAGCACTAAGGAATAGCCGTGGTGGTGGTGCTGCGGTAGCGTTGTCGCCTCACAGCATGACGCTGTCCGGTTCGATTCTCAGCTAGAGCGTCTTCTGCGTGGAGACATGCGTGAATGGGCGTACCTTCGTTGAAGGTTGTGCGTCAGGCCTGACAAGACGGTACGTAAAAATCAACTGCCAATCATTAGCGGACCGGAGTTCCGCTGTGGCGACCCCTAACCGGGAAAAGCCGAAAGACACAAACAAACAAAACTAAGGAAATAACCTCTCTGAGCTTGATGGTAACTTACCCAGGATGTAGTGTATAATGGGTGTAAGTTTTGTATTCATGCAGAAGGCAAACACTCAAGTGTATATGAATGCTGAATCTAAATGATTCAAATCTTTATCAGGCCCCAGTGGCCTAATGGATAGGACCTTGTTTTCCTAAACTAGAGATTGTGGGTTGAAATCTCAAGAAGATGTATGTCACATGATTTGCACAGGTGACATAATCGCTCAAGACCCATTAAACTGAAATCCCACTCAAGTGAATGCTCTCTTAGACAAAGACTTGTGGTGATATAGTGAAACTGCCAACAAATGCAAGACACCCTAGCTGCACATACCATCTGTGCAGAATTGGTTTACTATCAAAATCATGAATTACACAACATAATCCATTCATGTTAGCGACTCACAACACCGATAATGGCAGAGTAAATATGTCAGTATGTCGAATGTCATGCAGAGTATTCAAATTCGTCATTATTTGACATGCTGTTTCCTCTGCACCTTTTACAACAGGCAGTTAAGGTCTTTTTTTCAGCAGTACGAACGTACTACACAACACTGAGCTTCATGTTTTTGCAGGGGAGCAAGTCCCCCTGACCCCTGCACACCCCCCTGCAAATTATATATTCCAGCTCTGAGATAGCATTACAGTGAGAAAATGGATACATTTTCCATTCCACACTGTACCGCAATCTCTGTTCATAACCTCAACCACGTATCAGCAAATACACAGTAGCATTCACTGCATTGGACACTCACAAACATGAAGGTCTGCAATATGGGATTCAGCCAACTTTAATTCGACGTACTGTGTTTGCCAAACCTTCATTCTTTATTTTGATAGTAAATGATGAAGAATTATATACATTGTCCATGCATAGCACACTGGGGATTTTATTTTACTTTCCAGCCAACAGGAGGTAGGTATTAGGCACAGATATGAAAATATAAGCTACAGTGTATGACATCCTATATACAACCATCACCCTCATTTCCTGACAAAAAGATGTGGTTACTGATTAGGGCAGTCCATTCTTAAAACAAAGGACAATTTTCCTGCCACAGGGTAAGCCTTGCAAATTGGGAAGACAATTTGTCAGTTGGGTGCTGAAGGTGTCTTGAAATTAAAGGCTAGTAAAGACACAAAAAGTGCTGTTATATATCCTGTTATTACTGACATTATTCTAGGATTATCACTTGTTTCTCTTTACACAGGACAGTCCCTATTTGGGCAGTTGCATCTTGACAAAAACAAAAAGTCCTGAGATATCAATATTTCCAAAGGTTTCTGTTACTTTGAATAGCCTAACATTTTAGGAAAGAACAGAAACAACTCAAATTTTACAACAGAAAGCTGTAATTTAGACAACAAAAAGTGATACTGACTTCTCTGCTCTACTTGTAGGTATAGTTTTCCTGCAAAAATCTTATGTAAAAAAAAAAAATCCCACTTTGGGCACTTGAAATAGTGGCCAAGTTGGCCAACATATATTATTATAATTTTCTTTTGTGACTCGATGTTTTGCTTCGGAACCATACACTGATGCATTTAATTCCTTAATTCAAATACTTGGTGGAGTTTTACCAGAAAGAATTTGCCCAAATTCCCAACAGTATCAAAAATAAGTTAATTTCTTTATTTTTCCTTTTGTTGTCTGTGATAGTTTCCTGTCTCAAAAGCTCACTTATAGCAGAGTCCCAAGGAAAAAAATATCCCAAGCAAAAGTTTCTTATGCAATGAACATATTGTGCTACAAAGGCCAAGTGGTGTAGCATTCATTTTGGTAAACATTAATAAAAATGTATATATATTTTTTTCAGTTGATGAGTACATCCTGTCAGCTAAATAGTTGATTACTCACTTAAAAAATATTCATTACTGAATACCATATTCCACAAAACATTAATTGGGGTGTTCCTGAAACACTGTGCAATCCCATATAAGGGCTGTGTGACATGTGTATGGTCTGCAGGTATGGCAGCAACATGTTTAATTAAAGTGAGAAGTGGTCCTGCCATATTGTTGAACAACAGGCCTGCCCAAGGAACTGCAGGAAGTGGTTCATTCACAGACACTCCTTTATTTTGTCCAAGAGCTGTTCCCCTCCACACACAAGGTAAACTAACAGATGCATACACACATGCACGCACACACACACACACACACACACACACACACACACACACACACACACACACATACCTCTCAACTGTACAGATTTTTGCAGAATGTCCAGATTTTTGCCTCATATTTTTAGTCTGTTCCTCATAAAATTTGCGGTTTTCTGGCAAATTATTGACTATAGAAGGCACTATATATTACTAAATAATGACAGACATTTGCGTTTCAGACTTTATAAACTTCAGAAAATACTAAATAATGCAAAACCTGTTATTCTGTCAATTTCCTAAGTTTATAGGAGCGATATTTAAATTCTCTCCCTATTTTTAGACCTTTGTCCCCCCATTCTTTTGGCATTGTTCAGATTTCTTGCTATGAGAGGTTGAGAGGTATGCACACATGTCAAAACCTAGACACACTGTTACTCACACACAAATGCGCAGAAACTCTCAAATGTTCACAAACAAATGCAAAACACTGTCATGATGTCACTCAGGCAGTGGTATGGACACTGTCACACTATCACTCATACTCAGACACGGAGATGTTGTTATACTGTCTCCCATGCACATACTCAGAGACAGTGACACACTGTCTGAAATGCAACACACACACACACACACACACACACACACACACACACACACACACACACACACACACACACAGCCCCCTACTCCCTGCTTAGTGCCTAGTTTACTGGAGTGATGCAGACTATGTTTCCAAATCTCTCCAATTAATGTAAGAATCTGATTCACAAATGTTTCCGCCCCAGTTGCTATGAATGCATCTCACAGCAGTCTTCCATTCTTTGGGGAATATAATTCAGAGAACAGCAATGCTGTTCTTTAGTTACATTAGGCTAAGCAGTCCATCACCATTCCATGGCAGTCAGGTGTTGCAGTGTTGTTCATGCATGATGCTGTCTCACATTGCACTCCAATAGCTTCCTCTACATACTAAACAGTGTATGAAACCTTTTATTTGTTTGAAGAAAATACATCTATGGGGATCCTTATTTGCAAACTAGATGCATAACTGTGGGAGTTTGGATATGCAGTTGTATATATCCCTTCTCCACTGTGTTACAAGGAGTATGGAGTGCTATAAATGGCATGGTGAATGAGTTTTCCTGCATATCATCCTTGGGCACTTTTGTACTATGTTCATGAACTGTAACCATAGACACCGACTAAGGTTTAGAGATATGGCCTGCATTGTGCTGGGATGATACACTATGGTAGACAGCTATATGGGCTATTCTGGATTCAGATATAAGCCCAGATATCTGAAAAAAGGCTGTTCTGTGACCCCAGTCCCGATGATTAAGTTGTGTGACACAGAATCCTTATGTGAAGATATTTATATTCATATCACATACAACATGATTCAAAGACATGCAGATCACATACTAAACCTTAGATAGTCCATGGCATTAATATTTGTAAAAGCAGGATATAGTCCAAGCCTTGATCTTCATACATAGATGCACTATGTGATATATACTAATTCAAAAGTATTATTGGGAAACAAATAAAAGGCCCTTTCAATGCAGAGTCACACATAAACTGAACTGCACTATAAGCTGTATTGCAATCACAACCACTGTCATACATGTAACTATATGGATAAATGGTTCCATTTGAAAACATCAAAATTACAAAAGATCGAACTTCATATGGTCGAGACCATATGATCGATATTTCGAAATTTGAAACATTTCAAGTGCAACCAAAAAAAAATTTAAAAGAATTGTATGCAGGGGGCACCCCCCCATGAGGGAGGATGCGCCCCCCACACCCCCTACTTTAATATTCCCACTATGAGGTCACACTACAGTGAGGTAAAGGGAAATCTCCCGTTTAGCGCTATATGCAGAAGTGCTAAACGGGAGATTTATCATACCCTGTCTGCAGTGCCATCACAGAGATGGCACATTCACAGTCACAGTCTGCAGGGCACCTTACTGCCCTGCAGAAACACCACTTTTTTCCGTGTTTACTCACCTTTTTCTTCCACTTAAAAACATCGATCTTATGAAAGGTCGATCATATGGTCTCGACCATATGACATTCGACCTTTTAAAAGTTTGATGTTTTCGAGTGAAACTGGATAAACATACATATGTACACATGAACTATGATCACATGACATACTACATATATTAAACTCTTGGCCGGTGTTAAGAAGCTCATACTAGGATAATTTACAAACATGTTTTGCAGATAAAGATCTACAGGTGTTAATATATGTGTGTGTATTAGTGTGTATGTATGTATGTATATATACATATATATATATATATATATATATATATATATATATATATATTTACAACTATATAGTCCACACTGTGTGCAATCTTTTGGCATGATGTGTTATTCCTGGTAATGTACTCCACTGCTGACCTTCCTCCATACATATTAATTTGCACCACTGAGCCACAGATAAGTGTCTACAATACCTGACAAGCCAATCATTGTCAAGTAATTCTATCCCAGGGTTGATGTCATGCACTCTAATGAAGACAATAAGTTAAAACGTTAAATGAAGCATATTAGTAAGAGTCACTCTCTGAGCGATATACTATGATATGGAACAGATGCTAGGGAACCATTAGAACAGTACAGCTGTTTCAAACACAGTGTGTGGTCCCCAAGTTATATTTCTCTCACTAATAGAGCTAAAGATAAGTCCACCCTGAAGAACTCATTGTTTCCTCCATATGCTAATAAGTTATTGTGAGGTATAATGATACACTAGGGTAAACACAAGTATGTATTTATTTGATCATTTAGGAATTTTTTTTACCAACATTAGCCCTTACAGGGTTATAGGGAACTTGGAGATATCAACTCCAAAAATAGGTGTTTGGCAAAATAGTGCATAATTTTTTGTCAATAGCACACATAACTGGATAACACATAATTGAACAAAATCAAAGCAAGGCCATCCCTTGCAAGCACTGCCATGGGTCCTGCAGGTGGAAAAGTTCCAGAAATCCCTACAAATTTCTTTGTGCTTAGTAAGATGTGTTTTCCTGGGGAAAAAAAAAAAAACGAAAATTTGTAGTCTGAGAATAGATGAGTTGCTAATCACAAGTGCATTCAGCCAAAAAACAATTGTTGACTAGGATTCCTGTCTAATACAGGAATTATGCACACATGCACACATGCATGTGCACACACGCACGCACGCACACACACACACACACACACACACACACATTTGCACATTTATACAGACGTACACAAGTGCAAATACATAGGCGCACACATAAATATGGAAAGTTTTGGGATTAGTTTCTTGTCGTGTGACTGGAACATGGATACCTTGACATTTTGCATACTATTAATGAAGTCATCCAAATTCCAAGCAGAAGCCTGAAATACCAACAGACTGGTAAGGCACACATGTATATCTTCCTATGTATCCTACTTAATTCTGAGATTCCCATTATAAGATCCTTGCAAGAAGTCACAATAAGACATCCCATATACAGTGTTTAGGGAGTCCTCCAATCGACGTGTATATTATATTACATATCTATCTTGGATAGATAGACACAGTTATAGAGACAGACAGACACACTCATAGACACATTTTGAAGGGAGTGTGTGCTATTTGATGTGCAATGTTGTCATACATGTCATAGACTACTACAGCTTCCTATCATTTATTTATTTATTTATTTATTTAGTTTACATTTGTTGACCGGGCTAGTCTAGCTGGATACATGTCCATTTTCAGTAGAGGCCCAGGGAGTTAAGCTCCAGAGTTTAAGATGAATTTACATTAAAGAAATAACATGAAAGTAAAGAGTACAAAGAGTACAAGCAAAAAAATAAAAAGCATTATAACTACAGACATAGTTATAAAGTGTGAAAATACAATAGTTGTAACATAACTGTTAACAATATTGTGCCAAGGATAATGTTACAAGTGGCATTTTGAAAAATACTACCAAAATGTACAATTGTGTTTTTTTTTTTTTTTGAAACAGTAGGAAGGGGAAATATGACAGTGGATGTAAATAAGAGGTAGGTTATGGGTTATAAGATGTAGTTTTTAGTCAGGTGGCAAGAGCTAGTGTTAGTCAGGATTAGTACAGGGGCACAGCCATTGTGATTTGAGGTGGAGTTTAATTCTCTTTTTGAAGAGAGATTTTGAGAGAATAGTGGAAAGTTCAGAGGGAAGCAGGTTCCAGTGTTTTCCAACAGTGTTGGAAAAGAGGGAATCACCAGCTTTGTTGTTTGCTTTGTCAATATTTACAAGAAGTTTGTGTGCAGATCTTAGAGATTTTAGGTTATGGTAGCGGTAGATAAGGGTAGATAGTATAGGTGTTTTGTCAGGTTGATACAGTATTTGATGGGCTATGGTTAATTGATTGATTTTAAGTTGCTGCTGAAATTCAAGCCAGCCTAGTTGCTTTAGATTAGTACAATGGTGGGTTCTGAAAGGGTTACCTGTAGCAAATCTGGCTATGTTGTGGTAAGAGTTTTCTAATTTAAGAGGATTCTTTTTTGACAAGTTAGTAAATATGGGTGAGGCATAGAGGAGGGGAGAGATAAGGTGGGAATGGGCAATAGTAATTCTAGATTCTGGAGTGAGGAAAGGTTTGATCCAGTAAAGAGAGCCTATTTTTTTGTTAATATTTTTCAAAGTGTTGCTTATATGGGTATCAAAGTTAAGGTTGTTGTCTATGGTAATTCCTAATAGTTTAGTAGTGGGATCTTGTGATATAGGTGTGCCATTTTTAGATGTTATTGTAAAGTCTATAGGTGGAGATTTACTGGAGGGTGTAAAGAGAAGGAGTTTAGTTTTTTTGGGGTTAAGTAGGTAAGAGCGTTGAGAAAACCATTCTTCAACGGAGTTAAATATGTGTTGTGTAAGGGAGTGAAGATTAGGTACTGATGTGGCTGAGCAAATGAGTGTAGAGTCATCTGCGTATTGAATGCATGTAGCTTGTGGAACTACTTGGTGGAGGTCATTGATAAACAAAGAAAACAGAAAGGGACTCAGTATGGACCCTTGGGGGACACCAATGTTAACAGGTAGCTGGGAAGATAGGGTGGAGTTCCAGAGTACTGCTTGTTGTCTGTCATTTAAGTAGGATTTGAACCAGTTAATAGGTTGGGTTTCTAGTGACAAAGATTGGAGAATGTGTATGAGTATTTGGTGGTTGATCATGTCAAAAGCCTTGGACATCATATCAGACTGTATAGAAACTAATGCAAGCGGTCACTGCGTATTGCTTGCATCTACATCAGCATGGTGCTGACTATCATACTGGACTGGATACCAGGGTACATGGATATGAGGGACATATGAGTCCTATTGTAAATCAAGATCTTAACATTTTGTTGATTTCTAGGCTGTGTGCTGCTACCTTTCTGGTACACCACAAGGCTTTTTGAATCCTTTCCATTTTATGCTGTGTGCTATTCCTTATTTAAAAGTATTCATCTGCCATTCATAGTGTAGCTTTGTTGGTACCTCAAACATTCTTCAGATAATAATAATATATATTGGTAATGATTGACTATATTATAGGCAGCCACTGTTTTTCAATAGTTAGTATTCAAACATATTTCAATAAAGGACTTCCTGTGTGAATCACAATTATTCAAATTTTGATTAAATAATGATTTTAAAAAAATTGTGTTTCAAATAAAAGAGCAAATTACTTTTTAATGTCACACTGTATGCACAAAAAAAAATATATTTTTTTCTCTGCTGCAGTGACCATGTAGTTGGATAATTAACACTGGAATCATTCTAAGGATGCAACACATAATGACAAAGGTAGATAAATGAAGGATGTGAGCCAGCAAAGAATCCGGTATCATGGTAGAATGCCTAGAAAATAACACACAGGGAATAAAGATATTGTCTAACCTCACTTAAGTCTATATTAGAAAGGAATTATTTTGTACTTCTTTGTGGTACATGAGATGTGAAAGTACAGTTGTATAAAATCTTACCATAACAGTAGATGTCTTTTTTTTCACTATTGCAGTATTTATAGCCTCCAAGAGCTCTTGCCAAGGATAGCCAATGACTGGCTAATATACAAAAGTTTTTATTACTTAGGTAGTGTTGTACATCAGATGTATGCTGCCTGTGCAAGCGTAGGCCATAAAGGTGATGTATGTATGTATGCTTCCAACTCAGAACTGAAGTGGCCAAGGAGAACTAGGACCATGAGTGGAAAGGTGTACATGTACATCCAGAAAAAAGAAGGAAAGGAAAAAAGGAGATGAACCTGTCAGCCAGTAGAAAAGAAAAAAAAAATACCCATGCAAAAGGAATAGAAAAAGGGCTAGGAGGGAGGAAGTGAGTAGTGCAACAGTGAAAAGAAGGGCCTCTACTGCTATGGTAACATTTTACACAAGTGTACTATGTCCCTCCATATCACTGTTGCAGTATTCTTATACCTCCAGGAGAGCACAAAAGCTATAGTGACGGCAGGGAGCAGGAAGGCAAGGAGAAGCCCTCCACAATCCCATGCAGGATGGCCTTGGCAAAACCTACCCTTGTCCTGGAAATGACATCCATTTGTAATGTTTCATGAAAGTGTGAACCAAAGAAGAAGTAGCAGCTTTAAGGATGGAGTTGGTGTCCAAACCTTTGAAGAAAGTACCCTGAGGAAGTCATTGTTCTAGTACAAAGAACCCTCACAGAAGCAGACAACTGTTTACCATGAAAGGAATAACAAAAAAATGGCTTTAGAAATCCAGGAGATGATTTCCTTACAAACTACCAAACCCAATGCCCTAGTACAAAAGGAAACAAAAAGCTGATCGATTTATGTAAGGCTTTAGTTTTGTCTAAATATTATCTGAGCTGTCTATGCAAATCCAAAGTATGAAGAATCTTCTTACTAGCAGAATATGGAGAAGTGAAAAAAGTAAAACTGGACAGAGTGATTAAGGGACAGCTCATTAACCACATTGGGCATAAAAAAGGATTCATATGGAGAGGTACCATGTTTCCATGAAAAAAAAAAAAAGGACCGCCATCAAGGCCTGTAGCTCAGATACCCTTCTGGCAAATATTAAAGCAACCAGTAAAACAGTCTCCAAGGTGCAATGTTGCAAAGAAGTGGCAGGCTTAAAAGGAGCCTGAGTCATCTTTTCAAAGTCAAATTAAAATCCCAAGAAGAAGGAATAGGCTTTCTTGACGGTGTAATATGCAGGACACCTTTAAGAAACTGCTTGACCTCCCACCTAAAGGTCAAAGAGGGAGTAAGTGGAAGACAAGCAGAAATGGCTAACAAGTAGGCTTTCACTGAAGAATATGCCTAGCCAGCATGCAGCAGTCCACACAAGTATGAAAGAACTAAGGGGACCTCTAATGAAAAGGGGTCTTGGTGATTTTAAGACACCAGACAGAAATCCTGTTCCATTTAGCAATATATGATTTTCTGCTTTTGGATTTCTTGGCCTCCTGCAGGACCGTAAGCATGTCTTGAGAAAACTGTTGTCAGAAAGGAATCAAAACCCTATCACCCAAATCTTCAGTTGAAAAGTGGACAGAGGAGAGTGAAGGATAGTTCCTCTCTCTTGTATGAGAAGATCCATGTGGTGAGGTAACTTATAATAATCACCCCTGCCCAGATGGGATAGGAGCAGGAACCAGTGCTGTCTGGGCCAAAAGTGAGGCACCAACAAATATAGCTGGAGACTCCACCTTCTAAGCCGAACAGAACTGAGAAAGTTCCCTATTCAGAGGGGAGACAAAGAGATCTACTTGACGAATACTCCACCAATGAACTATGTCCAGAAACTCATCTCTGTTAAGCATCCATTTGTAAGGTTGTGTCCTGGACTTGATGAAAAAAATCTGCTACAAGACTGTAGTATGAAGGTATATAGTCTGCTAGTAGGGTGACCTACAGAATGATGGATATTCCCATGCTTGAAAGGCTAACCTGCAGAGAAGGTAAGACCTTGTGCCCCCTTATTTGTTGATGTAGTGTTGTCCATATAAATCTTCAAGGGACCTGGGACTCACAGCCATAGAAAGCCGGAAGGACCAGAATGACAACCCTCATCTCCTTGATGTTGATGTTTTCCACCATCTGTTGAGGAGACCAAAGGCCCTGCACCTTCAGTGTGCCTGAAGTGGCCCCACAACCCATCTTTAATGTGTCTGTGAAGAGTTCTTGAGATGACTGAGGAAGATGGAAAGGAACACCAGAACTGAGAGATAGCTGCTGAATCCACCAATGAATTTCCAGTTTTAGGCAAGGGAATAGAGGAGTGAAATGGTTCAGTGGGTGGAGGTATTGAAGCCACAATGATTTTATGTGCCACTGAAACTTCCTCTTATAAAGCCTAGTCTAGGGAAGGATGGAGATAGTAGAAGCCATGAACCCTAGAGCCCTGAGAAACTCCCTGGTTGGAAGAGAGGACATAAAAAGTAGGGACAGGAAATAATTTGTGAGGGACAAAACCTTGGAAGCAGGAAGAAATGCAAGCATTGGAATAGTATGGAACCTGCAGCCCAGGAAAACATGATCCTGAGATGGAGTCAACACGGACTTCTGAAAGTTGACTGTGTACCACAGGATGTACATCAGAAACTGGATAAAGTGAAGATCCTGCACCATCTTGCAATGGGATGGAGCCTACAGCAAGAGGTCATTGCGATAAGGAATTATCTGAATCCTCTGAAGCCTGCAAAAGGTGACTAGAAGGACTAGACATTTGGTGAGCAAAGTTGGAGGTGTGGAAAGCCCAAAGGTCAAAGCAGAGAACTAAGGAAGAGAGGAAGAAACTGAGAAATACCAATATCTCCTGAATAGAGGGTGGCCAGGAATGTGAAGGTAAGCATCTTTCAGATCCAAGAAAATCAAAAAAGCCTGGAGGAACAACAGATGAAACAGAGTCTGAAGAGATACATTCAGAAAGGAAGGCAGTATATGAAAGCTGTTCAGAATAGAAAGATCTTGGAGAGGTCTTCAAGATGGGGACTATAAACATCACTGAATAAAATCCAAAACCTTCACCATCTGCAGAACTGGATGAATGGAAACCTGGTTCAGCAGAACCCTAAGATCCCTTGAAAATGATGAAGCTATTCAGTTCGGGTTTGGGGAATCATGCAAAAGGAGGGAAAAACTTCCAGGTCATAAAGTAACCCTGCCTGATGATGAAGAGTACCCAGGTGTCTGTGGTGATCAGCCAAACCAGGAGAGAAAGAGAAAACCTGAGGGACAAGGAAACCTGGTCAAGAGGAAAGCAGGGCAAACAGTCAGATGGCTGACTATATGTCAGGAAAGAACTGCTTCTGTGGTCTGGGCATCTGAGAAGGTTTGTCAGAGTTGTCAGAGAAAACCCACCTAGGAGCCTTCTTACTTCTGGAAAACTGTCTAGGTAGCTTATACAAAAAAGCAGTCTTACTAGGGTAGTTCCTCTGAAACTTGGGAATAGGGTAGACACAGGTCTGCTTCAAATCTTTCATGACCATACCTTGATACTGTAAGATCTTAAAAGGTCAACAACAGCAATACCAAACAAATACAGGTTATCCAAAGGAGCATCCAGAAGCTTTCTTTGATATCATCTGTTAAAGCCTTAAAGTGAAGCAAGGAGTAGCACCTCATCACAGTGCCTGAGGCAGCAGTCTAGAATATGCATCAGCTGCATCATAACTACATTTGATAGAGTGATGGGCAACCTAAGAAGTGGAAATGAGTAAGGATAGAGCCGAAGCTTTACCCTCAGAGTTAGGCATATCAAAAACAAGTTACCCAGCCTGGGAAAGAAGAGAAAGTATGTACTTTGTCATATGAAGCTGGTAACTGATAGCCCTGAAAGCTATGGCAGCAGAAATGTATACCCTTTTTCCAATCTCCTCCATGGCCCTACTATGCATATCCAAAGGAAGGACCTTGGAAGAAGACAGCAGCCTGGAAGACTTATCAGTAGAAACAGAAATCACTGTGGGATAAAAGGAAGGGCATTTATACAGGAAATTGCAGGTGTTTGGCACCTTAGAGAACCTACCAGATGTCTTTGAGGCTGGAAGCTGAGAATTAGGTGTTAGGGAAGCAGCAGAAAAGATATCTAATAGAGCATCCAACACAGGAGGGACAGCTGAAGATTTAGGAGAGTCCATGTGTAACAACTTGAATATCTCATTTGGATTTCCAAAACTTGGGAGTAATCCCATTTGAAATGCTCCATCAGGTGAAGGACTGTGTCATCAAAGAAAAGCTCTTCCAAAGGTTAATCAGGACTGACAGATTCCTCCTCGTCAGACCCATAATCTAAAGGCGAAGGTAATTAGGAGGAATAGGCCAAGGAGTCAGCCTCAGAATCAGATTCTCCATCTGAAGACTCTGGGGAATCTGCCACTCACAAAGACATTTCCCTTTCAGGGAAGACATGTAACCCAGTAAGCAATAAAAGGAAAAGAAAAAAGAAACCCAACAGGGCACTTATTTCAAAAGTGCAGACTCGGTAAAACCAGTGTGGTTAAGGATGTTCAGACTCACATATGGCAATGGTGATCAGTCTGGTGGCAATGAAGTTCTGACTTGGGAGTGTACATGCATCACCTTTAAGGCCTGCACTTGCAAGTGGAGCATATGCCTGATGTATGACACTCCGCAAGTAATAAAGGCTTTGGTACACTGGCCAGATGTTGGGCTGTCTTTGGCAGGAGATCCGGGAAGTTATGAATACTTTAACAGTCATATGGAAGGACATTTACTGTAGCTAACTCACCATCACATATGGGTATATACACTGTATGCAAGTAGGCACAATGCAACAACGAAAACTGATGTAACAATACACATAGGAACTACTGCTTCCTTTATTTGGAAGAGGCAGGAGGCACATTGGAATGTGGTTCTGTAATAATTGAAAAAGGCTTGACAAAAATGCACATTATTCATGGGTACAGGATATAGACAAGATAATAAGAATGTAAGAGGAAGGAATCTAATGAGGAAGGATTCTAAAATCTAAGGTTGCACTGTTAAGCCATAGAGCCAAGTAGAAGAATACTTACAGGTTCATAGGTTGGTACTAGGCTATCAGCTCTAGGGCCTATACAAGCCTAGCCATAACAATTCTCTGAATATTTCTTCCCACAATACTTACTTCCCTGGACCCCTGTCTAGCAGGGTGACTGACATGATCCCCTGGGTGAATTTCATATCTCCCATCAAATCATCAAGGTTCTTTTTGAAGAGGGCCAAGGAGGCGCTCTGCTTGACATGTATGGGCAGTCTCTTCCAGAGTATGGGGAGATTCTGGGTCAGGAACTTATCCCTCCAGCATGGTTTGTTCAATGTGAAGACAATGTTTAGATCCCTGGAGCATGTGGCTTGGAGGGATTGAGATTTCTTTAAGTGGAGCATGTCCAACAGCTCAGGGTTTGACATGACCTTGTATGTTAAGCAGAGATCACCTCTGAATAGGCAATTTGCCACAGAGTATAGCTGGAAATTTTTTAGACGGTCAGCATATGGCATATGCTTTAGGCCTGCAATTCTTTTAGTGAGATATTTCCGCGGCCTTTCCAGCTGTTGCAGATGTCTTGTGAGTTACATACCAAATGGGGCATTACACTCTATAATGGGTCTAATGAGGGATGAGCACAGTGGGACAATGACCTCCTTTTTCCTGGATGAAAAGCCCTTGGTGATGAGGTGTGCCACATAGAAGGATTTCCTGACTGTTGTGGTGATATGGTTATCGAAGGTGAGACCACTGTTCAGCTGTGTCTTTAAGTCTCTCATCACACTTTCGATGTTTAGCATACTGCCTCCTATGTGGTAATTCATGGGTACACATTTTTTTCCAATGGGTATAACTATACATTTCTTGGCATTAAGCTTGAGCCCATGGCTCTGGCACCAGGCATCTGTTTCTGTAAGGCCCTTTTGTAGAATATACACATCATTTGGGGATTCAATAATGGCTCCCAGTTTGCAGTCATCTGCGAACTTTGTTAGCCAGAGTCCCTTAGTGTTGGCCTGTACTTCAGAGAAGTAGATGCCAAATAAGAGTGGTCCCAGGACTGAACCCTGAGGTACTCCACTTGTCACTTGTCTGGAACTGGATGTGGAGTCAGCTACTTTTACAGTCTGTGTTCTGTCAGTAAGCCGGAACCCATCGAATGACATAGGGATTTATGCCCAGCTTAGTAAGTTTATCTATGATTCCAGAGTGGGGGATGGTGTCGAAGGTCTTGGCGAGGTCCAGATAGGCTGTGTGGACCGCCTTACCCTCATCTACAGCTCTGGAGACTGATTTGAAGAAGTCAATCAGGTTCAGGAGACAAGATCGGACCTTCATGAGCCCAAACTGGGTGGGGTCCATTGTTCGATGGTTGCCAATGTCTTTGTTTATAAGTTCCATGATAATGCATTCCATGCCCTTGCAGATCAGGCTTGTCAGACTGATGGGACAGTAGTTCCCAGGATCCAAGGAGGATCCCCCCCTTGTGGAGTGGGATAACTGTAGCTGTGAGCCACTCAGTGGGCATGAAGCCTGAGATGAGGTTATGATTAAACATGGCACTTAGGTGAGGTGCCAGTTCATTTTGTAGTCCATGTAGTACACATCCCAGGATTTCATCTGGTCTCATGGATTCTGTATTCTTAGCTTTGAAGAGTGCAGTTTCTACCTGTGTGGCCGTGATTACCGGAATTTGGCAATCTTTTGGTATTGAGATGGGCCCTTTAGGGGGTGAAAGGGGGGTGAAGTTGGCACTAAATCGATCTGCCAGGATATTGGCAATATCCTTGGGATCAGTATATTTAATGCCATTCTGTTGTAGCTCAGAGCAGATCTGAGCATTGCCATTTAGATTTTTGACATAACTATAGAATGCCTTGTGGTTGTCTTTGGAATCTTTGGCAATTTTATTTGCGTAACTAGCTTTTGATGATTTTATGAGGAATCTCAGCTTCTTACTGAGGCTGGTGATGGAGTTTTTTGCATCCTGGGATTTTCCTCTCTTCTGCAACAGTTTCTTCCTTCTGTTGTATAGTTTGTTTATAGCAGAGGACTACCAGATTGGCTTCCTTTTTTTGGAGGGGAGCATCTTGGTTCTATTTGGGATAGCATCATTCATGCACGAGTGGATGCGCTCGTGCAGTCATACTTTCAGATCCCATCTGCATGGGTGTCATGAAGTTTGTCACTTCTGACTTCAGTAGCATGAAGTTGGCTTTGGTGAAGTTTTTTTATGGATGTTTCCTTACTGGGGGGGTGGGGATGGGATGTGGATGTCAAGGATGATTTGCTTATGGTCAGACATGACCAATGAGGGGGTGACCACTGGTGTGGAGCATCTATCTCCCATGTTGGTAATGACCAGGTCTAAGATATTGGAGCCCCTGTTAGGACAATGGATTAGATGATCCAGGACATTGGAATTTATGAATTCCAAGAACTGTTGGGGAAAAATGTTGGTACCCAAGTAGTTTTCCCAGTTAATGGCAGGGTAGTTGAAATCACCCAGTATTAGGGTGTTTGGTTGTATCTTAATATTTTCCAGTATGTTTAGAAAGGTGTAGTGAGAATCTTGGGGCATGGTGGGGGATCTGTAGCAAGCTACAATTTGGAATGCAGTCTTACCTAGTGTTAGTTGCATCTGGAGAATTTCAGATGCATTGTGTTGGCAACCAGCCTGGAGGTGTGAATATCCTTGGTGAATATGGACACTCCTCCACCTTTAGTGTTTCGGTCTTGGTTTTGTGGCCAAAAAGTGTGGTAAGAGTTGCAGCCTGGTATTGCAGGGGTGCTCTCTGGAGCCTTGAACAGGTCTCAGTTACTGCACAGATATTGATGTTCTCCATTTTTAGGAGTGCCTCGAGAGAGTGCATTTTGAGGTTTAGACTTCTAGCATTGAGTAGCATTACCTTCAGATTTTGCATGCTTGTATCAGTTATGGTGGTGGTTTTGTCCTTTGAACCTTGCCTAAAAAAGGCACTATAGGGGTGGCAAGAGGTTTAGCCAGTAACCTGAATCCCAGGGGTGACAGGTGCAGACCATCTCTTCCAATGCATCGTGGTTTGTCGATAATGTCTTCCCAGGCAGACAGATACTGGATCCTCTTTGTATGACACCAAAAGCTTAGCCAATTGTTGAAGTCAATCATTTTGTCCTTATACTGTGGTATCATTCTGGGCAAAGGCAAAATGCTACTCAGGGCTAGGATCATACCTGCATGGGCCACATGATCCGAGAACTCTTCTATGTCTCTTTCAATGTAGTCCAGGAAGGTAAGTCTCAAGTAATTTCCTCCAACATGGACAATGACCGAGTCTTATTGGTACTTGTTGTGGAGTGACTTGAGTGCATGCGTTATGTGGCGGATCCTGGCACCCGACAGGCAGCTGACTGTAATTTTCTCCTTGTTCAGCCTGGTGAGTGGGACATCAGTGTGCCTGACTATAGAGTCACCTATGACTAAAGTGTTGGGCACATTGTCTTGCCTTAGGGGCTGTTGGATGGCACACTGGTGTTGTGAGCTGTGTCACTTTGGTTGTGACTAGTGTTTGTTTGCATTTCAGCATCGGAGGTCCTTCTTGTTTGGGCAGGTTAATGTTAAGGGCCTCCGCATATGTGGGTTTAGTGTTGCTATGTGTGGGGGTTGATGTTGTGGGTTTTGAAGGGCTATGAGTTGCTTGAGATGTAGTGCAGGTGTTAACCTTCTCCTCTTGACTGTCTAGCTCAATCTTGGCCAGAGAGAGCTTTGCTTCCAGTTTGGCTATGTAAGTGCATCTCTCGCAGGTTGTAGTGTTGGGTGTTAGGAGGAGAGGGTTGTCTGTGTACATGAGGCAGTTGCCGCATTGCCCCAGTATGCCCAGATTCACCAGGTGGACAGGAGAAATCACTGTAAGCTAACCCTTGGACATGCCTGTTTAGGTGCTTTTTTTGTAAAGTACAAGAGCTGTTTTCCTTTACCTTTGCAAGGTACTTTGCAGTTATAGGCTCTTTAGTGCCTACGATTAATTTCTCCTTATTGACAAGGAGAGTTGAGTGCTTATATCAGTTTCAGGCTTCCTAGTGCTTTCCATCAGGTTCTAGAGCAAGTGCTAGCCACAGGGGTTCAGATTTTAGTGCTACTACTGAGAAACCAGCTAGTTCTAAGGGAAAATTTGAAGAGCAGACTTTCTGGCACCTACAATAGTTTAACTGTAGCCCCGTGGTGATGCACAGTGCTAAAAATGCTCAAACACATGCATTTTTAACCCAGAAAGCTGAAAGGGATAGAAATCAGCCCAAGAAGCCTAATGAAATTACAATTTCAGAGTTGGAAACCACTCCTCTAGGTCTGAACAACAGAAAATAAAGTTCTGAGACAAGCAAAGCCTGGGATCTGGACTATACTGGCTAGGAAAGGTGGGAAACGAGCAAACAAGATAGTATTTTTTTTTTTGTGGTTAAAACGGGCTAAACAGTGCAATAATACAGTAAATAAACACAGAAAAGGCTAACACATAAGTTTGTAGTCCTAAACAGTAAATGCAATTAAAACTCTACAAAATCAGCAATTTAAAACTTTTTAAATGAAGCAAGGCAAGTGCACAACTGAAAAACGATTTAAGAGGCAGTAATACAGTAGAATAAGTAGCTAGTCTACATACACAGAGAAGCCTGTATATACAGAAAAGCAGCTGAAACACACAAACAATTCAGATGCAGTGCAACTTAAAGCACTTGAGTTGTAGCAATATTAAAGCAAATACAGTTATAATAAATGCACTAAAATATACTCTATATTTCCAAAATGTTTAAGAAGCACAGTCAGAACACAAGGAGATTCGGGCAATTTTTTTTATTTATTTATTTTTATTATTATTATTTATTTAAGAAAGGGAGAAAGGAGTAACAGAAGGCATTCTCAGATGTTCTCTCTGTATTAGGTAGAATGAGCTAATGACACTAGACTGGGAGGAGTGGCCCAGATCAAATTTACAGTAGAGGCAGGCAACTGCAAAGCCACCAACTTAAAAAGCAATGACAAATTCCTCAGAGTAAAGTTATGCAAATGTAGTAACTCCATACAGTGATTCACTGCTAATCAAAGGTCACACCTTTTTCTCCTCATCTTAGCTTTCATGCTCCCAACTGAAAGAACTCTTTTTTTCTTCCAGAGAGTGTTGATGAAGAAGTACAGAGAAGGTCAGAAGGAGTTGCATTGTGTCTTTGTGGATTTAGAGAAAGCATATTAGAGCATTTAGAGAAAGAGGCGATCTCTGCTGAACATACAAGGCCATGTCAAACCCAGAGCTGTTGGACATGCTACACTTAAAGAAACCCCAATCCCTCAGAGCCACACGCTCCAGGGATCTAAACCTTGTCATCACAATAAACAAAACACGCTGGAAGGATAGGCTCCTGACCCAGAGACTCCCCAGACTCTGGAATAGATTGCCCATACATGTCAAGCAGAGTGCCTCTTTGGCCCTCTTCAAAAGGAACATTGACAATTGGATGGGAGAAAGGAAATTTACCCCAGGGATCACGTCAGTCGCCCTGCCAGACAGGGGTACAGGGAAATAGTGTGGGAAGAAATAGCCAGGGAATTGTTATGACTAGGCTTGTATAGGCCCTAGGGCTGATAGCCTAGTACCAACCTATGAACCTATATGACCGGGTGCCTAGAAAGGAGTTGTGGTATTGTATGAGGAAGTCAGGAGTGTCAGAGAAGTATGTATGAGTGGTACAGGATATGTACGAGGGTAGTGTGACAGTGGTGAGGTCTGCAGTGGGAGTGACAGATGCGTTTAAGGTGGAGGTGGGATTACATCAAGGATTAGCTCTGAGCCCTTTCTTATTTGCAATGGTGATGGACAGGTTGACAGACGAGATCAGACAGGAGTCCCCGTGGACTATGATGTTTGCAGATGACATTGTGATCTGTAGTGAGAGTATGGAACAGGTGGAGGAGGCCCTGGAGAGGTGGAGATACGCTCTAGAGAGAAAAGGAATGAAGGTCAGCAGGACTAAGACATAATATATGTGTGTGAATGAGAGGGAGGATAGAGGAATGGTGAGGATGCAGGGAGTAGAGGTGGCGAAGGTGGATGAGTTTAAGTACTTGAGATCAACAGTTCAAAGTAATGGTGAGTGTGGAAGAGAGGTGAAGAAGAGAGTACAGGCAGGATGGAGTGGGTGGAGAAAAGTGTCAGGAGTGATTTGTGACAGATAAGTACCAGGAAGAGTGAAAGGAAAGGTCTACAAGAGGGTAGTGAGACCAGCTATGTTATATGGATTGGATACAGTGGCATTGACAAAAAGGTAGAAGTCAGAGCTTGACGTGGCACAGTTGAAGATGTTAAGATTTGCACTGGGTGTGAAGAGGATGGACAGGATTAGGAATAAGTATATTAGAGGGCCAGACCAGGTTGGAAGATTTGGAGACAAAGCCAGAGAGGCAAGATGACATTGGTTTGGACATGTGCTGAGGAGGGATGCAGAGTACATTGGGAAAAAGATGCTAAGGATGAAGCTGCCAGGTAACAGGAAAAGAGGAAGGCCTAAGATAATGTTTATGGATGTGATGAGAGAGGACATGCAGGTGGGTGGTGTGACAGAGCAAGATGCAGAGGACAGGAAGAAATGGAAACAGTTGATCTGCTGTGGTGACCCCTAATGGGAGCAGCCAAAAGAAGAAGAAGAAGATTAAACTCCTCTTCTGTCTTTAGGGAGAATATAGTTTGGCATTGTTGACATTTGGTCACTTTCTGAGAAGAAAACATTTCTTTCAGTGAACTGCCCTGATTCATTATTAATAACTCCTGCAGCAGTGTCTTTAGATTTTTTTTTATTTTAAATTCATTAACTTTGCTATAGATAGTAATAGATTGATACCCTTGTAAAAGTCATTTTACTGATTCTCAAAACTAGAAAAGGAGGCTAGTATACTATCCTTAATTCAGAAGAAAAGGCACACGCGCACGCACACACACACACACACACACACACACACACACACACACACACACACACACACACACACACACACACGTTTCCAATAAAGACATTTCATTTTGTCAGATTAAAATAAGCTTGAAATGAAATACCATTCACTATATTTCAAAAGTTCATCCTTTCGTATAAGAATGCAATATCTGTGTAGAGTGGAGGAAATATATAAAAAGTACCACTATGCATTCTGATAAAAATAAAGAAAATTACCATTACTGAATAGCAGTTAAATAGAGATGTGCAGTGATGAAAAGTAAACTGCCCCAAAGCTAAACTGTATCTAACCTGCCAGCACAATGTTGTGGGTTCATAAAGAAGAGTGGCTTACAAAGGTCCTTCAATGTGATTGTACTGTAATAGTAACCACAATTTAATTATCTTACTGGCTGCAAGCTGAGGGTGCAATTTTATGCCACTCTGTTTCCATAGTAATGACGCTAACATACATGGACGTGTGTTTGTCATCTAGAGACTAAGCCTGTCTATTTATATCGGCTTGCTAGTCTGAAAAAGACAATGCACTGATTTACTATGTAGTCTGGAATAGGGCATATGAGGGCCTCCTCAGATACTATAGCTGTCTAATACCAACTTAGTCCGTTGTTTAGCCATGAAGACTGATATACAGTACACCCAGTCCTCAGCACTGAACTAGGGGTAAGTCATTTGAATATGGCACTTGGAATGGCAGTTTTCCTCATCGCCACTATTAGCTTTCAGACAGATAACTGAAGATTGTTTTGGAGTTCTACTTAGAGACATGTTTATGTCCATCACCATGGAATTTTTATTGCCTCATTTAGGCCTACTTGCAGTGTAAGTGCCAGTAATAAAAAATAAAACAAAAATAAGGTAACACTGCATCCTTCTTAGTAAGTATCCAGCAATCTTTAATCTAAGTTTGCCAATAATTTCAACATTTTAGATGACTGAAATCAAATTGGCCACAACATTCTTCATTAAAATGACTGAAACTAGATATTTGTAATGTTAAGAGATACCAGTGCGTTGTATTGGATTCCACTTCCAGATTTGTACACCAGCAAAATTGCAAAAAGAAGCAAAGACTGCAAGGGTGTGTTCTTTTTGCTGTAACACAATCTTGCTTTACAAATGTTGTTATGAAACTAGCATCTAAACCAAACAGCAATATAAAAAGACAACACAACAGCATTACATTTTTCTCCTCCCTGCTTTTGAGTAACACTTTTAATTTCGTAAAGCTTCAGGTCTTTCCCATTTTCTGAAACTGTTCACCTTGAAGTGTAACATTTAATTACGTTTAATACCCATTCTTTTTTTCAGACACATTATGGAGATAGACAGCTTGCTTTGCAAGCATTTATTATTTTGCATCCTTTTTAGGAAGCTAATGCAATTTTCTGTGTGTTACTGTAAATGTATACAAATAACAGATATTTGTAATATGTAATGAGCCTTGGTAATTTATCAAAGATTTTATTAACATTAATTGGTCTTTTTCATCTAGGCATTTACAGCCACTTACAAATCAAGAAAGTCAAAGCCTCTAAGAGGGGACTACACTATTTAGTAGTTAAGGGAAAACCCCAAATCTAATTAAATCAAACTAAAGTACTGAACTATTTCCTGGTGTGTTATAAAGCTTAGAAAAAAGTGTTTGAGAAATCCGCGATAAAAGTAAATGATTTTCTGTAATACTGGCTAGAAAACAATTATATATATAACTAATAGAAAAGCAAGGGACATTAATTTTCTTTAGTGCAAAAAGTTTCTTGTCTAAAGGTCTGCATGGACGCCACACACATTGCACTAACAAGAGGCCATAGGCCTATCCAGGCTAATGTAGTCAGATAAAAACAAAACTAAGCTAAGTAATTATTTCTATTTAAAAGAAAAAAAAACATAAAATATCAGATAAAATTGCTGTATAATTAACTAATTTGCTTTAGCAATATGACATTTACAAAGACAACACTGCATCTGTAACTAAAATAAGGTTGTAAAGTTTCAGGATATTTTATGTACTGTAAAGATAGTATAACTATATACAGGAGAAATGTGAATACAATTCTGTAAAAAGTCAGCTTAGTTCAGTGGTATAGTGCAGTGAAGGCCTGATTACAACACAGATGACCCCAGATTAGTTAGCAACTCAGACACCAAAGAGCAAGTGACATTAGGTTGTCCATTCTGAGTAACTGTGAGTCAGGTCAGCCTGCTGCAATGGCAATGCCCACTAACATGTGATTTATGGCATGCAGCAGCATGGGCCTAGAATAACTATCTGGTGTTGTCTAGAGACAGGCCTACATGGTTGCATTTGCAGGGCATAGAGGGAACATTCATTCTCAAAGCAGAAGGCATAACATGCCCTCACATCTGCTGACTAGGGGAGAGTTTAGACCGGAAAATGGTGAACGTCCTTCATGATGGGTGCACATTAATGTCTCTCACCCCACAGGATGCAAATAAATAGTCAGTACTGACAGCAGCAAGATGATTAGCAGACGCCAGGAAAGGAAAAAGACAAAGAACTAGCCTGGCCATTAATAGTGGCAGCTAAGTGTCTGATTATTCTGTTCCTTCCATTGCAGCTTATTTTTTGATGCTTAATAATGCTTTAAAAATGTTAACATAGTCAATAGCACCCACTCCTTGTCCATTTTCAATTTTCTACTGAGTAACCGAGTTCCTTTTCAGGATGATTTCCTGTATTGCAGTGCTTCAAGAATTTTAAAGTTTAGTTTTATATGAAGATTCCCTGTTTTAGAAACCAGTACTTCAGGGATATAAAATGAAGAAAAATGTCAAATACTGTATTTGCTCTTTTGTTACCTATTTGTGTTGTAGTTTATTGTAAAGGTGACTTCACAGACATTAATACTTCAGCTGACTATCAGGTCTTTTAAGCATCTTTTCTTCTGAAATGTCATACTATTCCTACAGATAAAGTACCATTTATGGGTCAGTGAAAAGAATTATGTAATATGGTACATGGATAATTTATTAAATGTATTCCCAGGATTTTTTACTTAATCCATAGTTCACCAAGAACTAATGAACTTCCAATACTATTGCAAGGCTGCCAGCCCAGCTACTTGGAATTTTGTAAATAATTCTATGTCATTTGTGAATATTAATAAGATTCATATGCTTGTCTTACAAATGTAAGAGAATTATATGTTATGTGGATATTAAACTACTGGTGCAGAAGTGTGTGTTGAACTGCATGTTATGGACTGAGCTTCAAGAATGTAACCACAGTGTACCCTGCTGGAAAAGAGCAGAAATATGTATAAACTATATGCCTGTGCAATTGTATGTTTTCATAGTAGAAGTTGGAACATAGAGAGTTAACTTGCAAACTCTGAGAAAATATGTGAACAGTTTTACAATTGTGTTTATCTCAACTAGAAGACAGGATATCTACAGCTAGAAGTTTTTTCTATTGTCTGGAAACAGAAATAATTACAGGTTTCCAATGTAAAAGTGTTTAACTGTTTTATGACTTCCAGTTCTAGGCAAACTTCTGAGAGAGAAGTATTTTTGACACAGAGATGGTAAATTTTAAGTTTCTGTTAGCCTGGGAACTGAAGGCAGAAGTGACAAAGAATGATGTCATTCAGCTGACCCAGTAGTAATGTGTTGTTATTAATTTAAGAACTATGTCTCAGAGAATGTCTGGCATTTTGTATTTGTCTTTGGACCTAGAAACATCCTCTAATCAGCACTTCTCATCTGTATTTGCCTTGCTAATAGTAAGTACTAGATTACAGTAATGTCTCTTAGCGATAGGAATATAGTAAGACTAGTGTAGTTGTTTTCTGTATGTATATGAGACTGTCCTGCAATGTTGTTTTAAAGTAGTTCCTTTGATTCTGAACTCTGCAATCACTGTGCTGAGTTATTGAATATTGCCTTGTTCTTTTATTATTTATTATTAAATATATTTAAAAATGTTAATTGTGACTGGTTTGTTTAGAGATATTTAAGCTCTTAGAGTACCTGCATAAGTATTTGGTGACACTGTATAGGCCACTCCAATAGCCTTAAAAGTCTTGGACATACTTACCATTTGGATAATAGTAACATTACAAAGTAGAATTGTCCTTTGTAAGGGCCTTATAGTTGCTGATAAAGAGTGGTTGGTGGCAACTGGTACTACTTTATAGCCTGAGCAGAAGGGGGCATTGCTAGTAAACCTGTGCCAGCCTTCCCCAGGAGTGTTTGTACATACATCAAATCTCAAACTGTGTGTGTGTGTTTGTGTGTGTGTGTGTGTGTGTGTGTGTGTGTGTGTGTGTGTGTGTGTGTGTGTGTGTGTGTGTGTGTGTGTGTGTGTGTGTGAGAGCTACTTGGTCCGGAACACAAAGCACTGGTTGGACAGAGATGGTGCTGGAGGTTTTGGCTTGACCACTTGGCTGAGATATTAACCCTTTAGCTATGCCAGGGGGGAGTCTTATTGAGGATCTGTAGAAAGAGGCAGAAACCAGCCCCAGACTGACTGTGATCTCTGTATGTTATTAAGGGAAAGTGTACTTTACTGTGTGTGTACTTGTCATCCTCCCAATGTGCATATCCCTCATTAGTGCTAGTAGTGAGGATTGAGGCTCCTTGATTACTGGGCCAGTGCAGGGGCATCACAACTATTCAATGGGGAAAACAGGCTCACAATCTCATAGCAAGCCTTTTCTTTTCCCTTTTTCTTCAGAAGTAAATGACTCTTCATCATTAGATCACATTTTATAAAAGTATTGGCATTAATTATAGCTACTAAAGGACTTTCTTAGTTATTTCTTTAACTTTAGGAAACACTGAGGTGGACAAATATTTTCTAGAATGAGCTGATTTACCAATGTGGTACACATGAAATGAAGTTATTCTATATCAGCCCTTTCTTTAATCAGGAGTCAGGTTCATTTTTTATTTCCATCTAGTGTCAGTCTTTTTTAGTTATTATTATTATTATTATTATTATTATGCTTTTTGTTGAAATTGGCTTTGTGGCACTATTTCTCTGTCCCTCTGTGATTCTGCCAAGTTCCTTGATGCATTGAGCTGTCCAGGGTGCTGAAGTACTGTGTATTGCATAATGATTGCTTCCCACTGGATGTAGATGTTGCCTGCATTGCTGAATCCCCACCTTTTTAAGTAAAAATGTAAGTAAAAAAAAGATTTTTAAATAAAGAATGCTTTAAATTCAGTCACTCTAAAAGATAAAAATATGAAAGAAAAGTGAAAACTTTGCAAAGAAAACACAGAGAAGCTGATTTCAGAAAAAAACATTTGAGGTTGGTTTTGCTGATTCCTGGTACTTCTTTTGATACCTCATTACCAGAGTCAGCAAAATCAACCTTGAATACTTTTCTGAAATAAGCATGTCTGTGTTTCTTTTGCAAAATTTTAACTCTTCTTCCTTATTTTTTTACTTTTTAGAGTAACTGAATAAAATGCATTCTTTATTAAAAAAAATCTTATTTTACGTATATTTTATTGCTATAAAAGCATAAATCACTGGTCAAAGTAGTAAAAAGCCAAAACATCTGCCTAATTTAATGCTTTCATCCCTTTATTGTTTGGACTTCAGCATAATTTGTAGGGTTGCCATCCAGGAAAAAAGAAGTCATTGTTCTCCTCTACTCAACACTCATTAGACCCATTATAGAGTACAACGCCCCTTTTGGAATGTACCTCACAAGACATCTGCAGCAGCTGGAAAGGCCACAGAAGAACCTCACAAAGAGGATTACTGGCCTCAAACAGATGCCCTACACTGACTGTCTCAAAAAACTCCAGCTTTACTCGGTAGCATATCGCCCTACTCCGAGGTGATCTCTGCCTAACATATAAAGCTATGTAAAACCCAGAGCTGTTGGACATGCTACACCGAAAGAAATCCCAATTCCTCTGAGCTACATGCTCAATGGACCTAAACCTTGTCACCACAATAAACAGGACATGCTGGAGGGATAGGTTCCTGTCCCAGAGACTTCCAATACTCTGGAACAAGCTACCCATCTATGTCAAGCAAAATTCCTCATTAGCACTCTTCAAGAAAAATCTTGATGAGTGGATGGGAAATAGGAAATACACCCCGAGGATCACTTCTGTGGCTCTGCTTGACAGTGGCAGAGGAAAATAACTTTCTTGGGTGGCCTAAGCCAAGGAACCTTGTTGGCTAGGCTTACGTAGGCCCTTGAACTGATAGCCTAGTACATACCTATGAACCTATGACAGTACTACTACCTATATTTAAATGGTAAAAACTGTTTTGAGATACTAAAGAGATCATGTGATACTGAAAAATCATATGATATCAAATAAATCACATCAAAACATTGCAAGTCAAATAAAAATATCATGCAAAAAAAGAAAAAGGTATGACGTTGAAAACAAATATACATAGTGTCTACATAAAATATTTACGTAATCACATACAATAAAACTAAGCCCCTTATAGTTTATCTGAAAGCAGTGTTAACATAACTAATGTCAAAAAGTCATTAAGACCTCCATCCTTAGTTACCATAATACCTCATGATATTCGCACACATTTTCTCCTGATTCCTACCATATTTTTGTTTTAACATTTTCAAGGATTAAGAATAAAAAAATGTTTAAAACCTACACAGGTCATTGCATGTTTACTGAGGGTGCTCCTCTGGTTGTTTTTATGAATATTGTATTCATACTCATAAATTCTAACATTCAAACTTCTTTCAGTTTTGCATATATAGAAACTTTCATATGTCAGGCAATTATCCATGTTAACAACCTCTTTTGACATGCAGTCTGTGTACCTACACTTCTAGAGGGTTAATCAAAAAAAGTGGCGGAATCATGATGAAGAAACTGCAATCCGCAGAAAACACATGGAAGTCCACTGAAACTATAAAGCTGCCAACTCCATAAATGGAAGCTAATATCCAAATATAAAACTTTATTTCTCTGAATGAATAAAAACTATAAAAAACTTTAAGCTTGTTCAAGTAAGACTAGGCTTTTTCATTCAACACAATAACTTAATATCTTAATTATAGCTTAAATATAAACCCCTGTGTCACTAGATGGGTTGCAAACTGGCTCAAGGACAGAACCCACAGGGTTAGAATTGCTGGAGCCATGTCAGACTCCAAACCAGTTACAAGTGGCATCCCACAAGGCTCAGGCTTGGGACCTCTCTTGTTCGGTATATATTTCTCTGAGGTACAGGCCAACACATAAGGACTGTGGCTGATCAAGTTCGCAGATGACTGCAAACTGGGTGCCATAATCAACTCTCCAGCTGACACAAGCATCCTCCAAAAGGGTCTCATAAAAACAGACAACTGGTGCCAGAGCCATGGCCTCAAGCTAAACGCCAAAAAATGTATAGTCATCCCCTTTGGCAAACACAAAGTGCCCACAAATTACCACATAGGTGGTAATCCATTAAGTACGGAAGAAGTAATTAGGGACCTGGGGACCCAAGTTGATAGCAATCTCTCATTTGACAACCACGTGACCAAAGTCATTCGAAAAACATTCTATATAGCCCACCTAATCATGAAGGGATTCACATCTAGATCAGGGGAGGTCATTGTGCCTCTTTACTCATCCCTCATCAGGCCCATAATTGAGTACAATGCCCCTTTTGGGATGTACCTTACCAGACACCTGCAGCAACTAGAAAGACCCCAAAAGTACCTCACCAAGAGGATCAAAGGGCTCAAACAGATGCCATATGCTGCCTGGTTAAAGAAACTCCAGCTCTACTCAGTTGCATACCACCTGCTTAGAGGTGATCTCTGCCTGACGTATAAAGCCATGTCCAACCCGGAATTAATGGACATGCTGCACCTCAGAAAATCCAAATCCCATCGAGCTACGCACTCGATTGACTTGAACCTCAGCACAGAAATAAATAGGATATGCTGGAGGGACAGATTCATAACCCAGAGGCTCCATTCACTCTGGAATAAAATCCCAGTCCAGGTTAGGCAGAGTCCCTCACTGACTCTCTTCAAGAGGAATCTTGATGAGTGGATGGGAGATCGTAGGTTTACCCTGGGTATCACTTCTGTGTCACAGTTAGACAGAGGCACAGCAAACTAAACCTCGAAAAAGGGCATAGTAAAATTCATTTTAATGGGTGGCGAAAGCCAAACACACTCTGGCTAGGCTTACAAATGCCCTAGGGCAGATAGCCTAGTATGAACCTATGAACCTAACCTATGAACACAGGACTTCCATCAGAAATATGAACATCTCAACAAACTCAATAAACAGCCTTTTTATAGGTTCATTCGTCAATCAGTGTAAAAAGTCAATGAACAATTAATACAATACTTAAAACAACATCAAAAACATTACAAAATAAAACCATGTTGGAATCTCTGTTAACTTATTAATTTTAAAAAATAGAGTTTCCAGCTCCTTTTAAGTTTATCTAAAATCATCTATTGTATAATGTTTCTTCTTTCCTTTTTAAAATCAGTAATAAAGAAATGACATCATTTAATCCTGGGGGGTGGTTGGCATTGAGTTTCAATTGCTACATTACTTCTTTGTATTCAATTCTTTCATGCCAACCAGACCTTACCTAATGGAGTACTGCTATACAATGGCAATATTTGAATGAAATGTCTTACCCGCTCTCTTTTTTTCTTTGCAAATGTATATTTGACACTTATTTGTGCTTTCATCTTTGTATACTGATATGAGTCAAGATATTTATTTTATTTATTTAAATTTGCTAACTAGGGTAGAGCACTGGTCCATATGAACCTATTTCAGGTCAGCCTGGAAACGCCTTTCTTCAGGGACACACACACACACACACACACACAGCAGTATACATATAGAAAAATAATTAAAAATATCAAAAATGTAAAATTTTAGTTATACAATGTAAGCAATGTTAAGAGATTTTGTTGTTTCTTTCAGCTTATCCTGGTTAAGGGTCACCACAGTGGAACTCCAGTCCGCTAATGTTTGGTAGTGGATTTTTACGTGCCGAGTTATCAGCCCTGATGAAAAACCTTCAACGAAGGTGCGCCCATTCACGCATGCCTCCACACAGAAGACGCACTAACTAAGAATCAAACGCAACAACGTCTTGCTGTGAGGCGACAACGCTACCGCAGCACCACTACCATTAAGAGATGATGAGTAATAATCTCCATATACCATATACGAATGCCTGCATGTTTTTGCAGAACATCATGTAAAAGCACTTTTTACAACTACAGCTGTGGCTACTATGACTGGCATAGTTTCAGTAAATAAATGTATTGTGTGAACATTTAGAAGATGATACAGAACATGAATGAGTTTGTTTAACTCGAAGAAGTTGTTTGGTTTGCAGGAGAGGAAGCTTTGAGTGTGTCTTGCACCGTAGTTTTAGAGAAATAGTGGTAATAACATTAGTGACTAGTTTTTGGATGTTTTCTGTAGGCACACTAATACCAGTTCTGTGGAAATGCACAACTCAGCGGTGGGATATAATGGGCTATGTTTCAAGTGATGTGCTCATGTTGTAAGTGACTTACTCAGGTGTAAACATGGCTAATAGATAAGCCTTACACCAGAGTAAGGCATTTACGCAGAGAACAAGTCTTTTAGAATATAATCTGGCCCAATGTGTTTAGCACATCAGTAGAATATACTGCGCTGCAATGGAAGTTAAAATCTTCCACTTACATGAGATTTCACTTCTTGCTCTACCTGGAGAAAATCTAGAATATTCATAAAAAAATATATAATATAGAAGATGACTGGCAATGATTATGTGTAGTCACAAACTACATACTTCAGTAGAAAGACACCAGTGACTGTTCTATCTAGCACTGGACAGATTCAGAGTAGGTATAGGAGCAGTTTATATGCAATCTGCAGTGTAGCACTGGACAGATTCAGAGTAGCTATAGGTGCAGTTTATATGCAATCTGCGGTGTAGCACTAGATAGATTCAGAGTAGCTATAGGTGCTGTTTATATGCAATCTGCGGTGTAGCACTAGACAGATTCAGAGTAGGTATAAGTGCTGTTTATATGCAATCTGCGGTGTAGCACTAGATAGATTCAGAGTAGGTATAGGTGCTGTTTATATGCAATCTACGGTGCTCTCATACAGAGGAAATAATCGCATGACAGCTAATGTATTTTACAAAGATGAATGGTTGTTTTGAGGGAACTGAAAGTTAATAATCTCAAAATGCTCTACACATTTTTAACACCTCAGTAAAACTAGTGATGTTTTCTTCCACTTAAGTGGGCCTTTGACCAGAGATAAAATAACAGGTAATGATGACCTTTAGAGTGAGCAGGTAAAGTCAATAAGCATCATGCTATATAAATGTGATTGTCTCAGATTTCATATTTCATTAATGGGGAATCTATCAACAGTTTGCCTCACTGAATATGCTAGAGGTTTAATAAGTCATTACTGATAATGGAGGGGTAGCTGTTTAGCTGTTCTGGCAGGACCCCTTTTAATGGATTTGACTGGAAACACCTTCACATTTCTAGATGAAATAAAGTCTCTAGATCTGTGTACAAAGTGGGACAGCTCAGACAGTTTAAGCAATAAAATACCAGTCTAACAAAAATGGTATAAAATCTAAGTCATACATTTGGCAATTTTATTCACAGATTTTTATAAGACATGCTCATCCAAGAAAAACTGCCATTCACTGTAGAAAAGATAAGGTGGGGTACCAACCAAGGGGGAGTTTTTTTAAATCTTCTTCTGGGCAGGCAATGAGTGTGATCAGTTGCTATATACTTTACTGAGGGCTATGATTCAGTGCCTTGGACCACATGATGCACCTAAGCTCTCTGCAACTAAACTGTAATACTGAGTTTACAGGATACCTTCAGAGAAGGACTCGTTATGTTGAATAACATATACATATTCAGAAGTAGCTATTCATGTGAATGGGTAAAAATGGTGCTTTTGTTGACAGGCAATCTAACCATTGATAGAAATATTATTACTTGAGGGTATTTCATATGGGAATATACTTGAAAAGACAACAGTGGTTATTCACTTTTTTGACTTGTTTGAAATGCATAACCCAACAGACTTCATTTGATTTCCAACTTTGCAAAGTCTGAAAGTAAAACTAATGATGCTGAAGGGCATCGTAAATTTCCGGTTCATAATAGACAGGTTGCACTGATGTGAAATTTGACCTTTTACTGCCAAAGTGTTACTTTATATCATTTTATTACATTTTAAACAAGGTTGCCTGAGTTCATTATATTTTTAGGAGTGGTGCAAGAGGTTGTTTCCCTTCCTCTCTAGTTAACATGCTCAGTAGTAAATACCCCCACTTCCTGTGCAAACATAAGTCCAGTTAACTTTATGTTTTTTATAATTACAATGCTATACAATTCTCCACTGCAAAGGTCACTTACCCTGCATGGTTTACCTTATTAACAATAAGGTATTTAATAAATAGACACAAACTCTGTATGTATTCACTTCCAAATTAAAAGCATAATGGTATGAATAACTTACCATTCATTTTACTTTTGATTAACTTTCTGTCCAAATGTACCCGAGTAAGGAACAGAGTATTTATTTCTTCATATGGATCATTCTGAAATGCTGTCTGGCAAAATCAAAACACTTTCAGACTTTGCCCATCAGAAGACAACATCCTACTTATGATTTATGACTAAACACCACTTCTGTTCTTACCTTTCATTCAGGTTTGCACAGCATGAAAGTCTAACAGATTTTACCTGGTAAAATAAGAAATACCTTTCAAAATAAAGATCTTTAATAAAGAAATGCATTCAAAGAAACTAAAAGCAATATATTTCCAAAGTTAATCAAACAACTATGTATGCCCATGATGGTGCTCATACATGATTTACTGTTTATATGTGCTGCAGAATAACAGTGTTCCACTCCTTGTGAGTCAACATAATCCTATGAAGAGTTAATGCATAGATACACTGGAACCATGGAAAGTTATGTGATTTTATATATATATATATATATATATATATATATATATATATATATATATATATATATATATATATGGGTCTATGTTCTTTACTCGAAAGCATGGTTCATCGACCCTTACTTCCGCGAACTGACTTCCATGAAAGTACATTTTGTCAAAAATGCATTTAAACAGACAAATAAAAAAACCTAAACATAAAAAAAAACAACACATTAAACACTGATATGCAGGGGGGGCAAGCCCCCCACCCCCCCTAACTTTAATATTCTCACTCCAAGATCGCACTGCAGTGGAGAAAAGGGAATATTTCCTTATCCCCACTGTACTGCGATCTCAACAAGAGTTTCCTTAGTTGTACATCAACAGTATACGTTGATGTACAACAGTACATGCTAACAGCATTTTTTTTTTGTTTGTTTGTTCTCTTTAGCGAAAGTGTATTTTCAACAAATTGCACTTTTGCTAAATGATTTAGACAAGGTACGGTTCAATGAACCATACTGTCGATAAAAAAGGACCTATATATATATATATATATATATATATGTGTGTGTGTGTGTAAGTGTGTGTGAATATACTGTTAGTGGTAGAGATATTCTGCTGTTGTCTTTTCAGATAAACAGTCAGAGAAATCATACAACTGTACAGCGTTCATTTCATCTCAGGGAAATGTAAAATACCAGAGGGTATGCCTTGTACATCTCAAATAATGTAAAACAATACTTTTACTTAGTGAAAATAGGGCAGACATCCACTCTAATTTTATACTTACATAAACAAGCAGCCAAAGTATTATACCAGACAAGAGATAATGTCAGAGTATTAGCACAAGCCAGATGTAAACTGACAGCCTGATCTTCTGAAAGGCATTTGGGAATGAAGAAGCTGGCTGGCTGGCTGGGTGGGGGGCAGAATGACCCTTCGGAAGGGGGAAAAGAAAAACAAGACTTAATTGTTAAGTCAGGAAGAATGAACTATATGTTAACCCTAAGATCAGAGCATGACAGCAGCAGGGAAAACATGCATTCATCCCTTTGGTGAATCATCAGACACCAGACAATGCATAGTCAGAAACTAGGTGGGCAGACAAAGACCTGTTTGACCTCCCCTCCCTTGGAGGCTTAACTTCCCTGTTTCCTGTGGAAGGTTGGCATTTACTGTTCTTCAGTCAAATGATGGAAGTAGACCTTTGCAGCTGAATAAAAATACAGAATTTGGTCTGTATTCTCAGAAAAGAATAGAAGACATACTGTGGAGTCTGGGTTATTGCATTACTTTTATTTTATATTATTTATTTTTTTAAGGAAAACATTCTTACCGGGTAGGAGAGAATTGCCTGATTTTAGAAACTACATAGGTTTAAGAGCTTATTTTTATGGCTCCTTTGCCTTAGAGAAGCACTTCAAAGTGCAAGGATCTCTAATTAATGGGTACAGTAGTGATACTTTAGTGACAGAAACTTGCTCCTGCTGTTGTTTTATCACTGTTAAACAGCAGCATCTGATGTGGCATGTCATGGTTATCATCATACACTGTATTATTTGAAATCAGTGTAATACCACTAGTGCTTTGTTTTATGCCTGTTGTCTGTGTATGTGAGAGGGATTTGCAGTGATAAGTAACAAGCCAGTGATAATTTCTTTCACTTTCCATCCCATGCATCAGCATTTCACACAATAAGTTTCTATCTTTAGTGGTCTGTCAGGAGTAAGGTAGGTGTGTGTGTGTGTGTGTGTGTGTGTGTGTGTGTGTGTGTGTGTGTGTGTGTGTGTGTGTGTGTGTGTGTGTGTGTGTGTGTGTGTGTGTGTGTGTGTGTGTGAGTAAATGATCACGGGCACAGTGGCATAGTGAGTACCATTATAAACTCTCAGCACATGGCTAAGGTTGAATTTGGTTGAGGTGTCTGGATGCCTTCTGTTTGTGTATAAGGGTTTATCCATACTCCCAGGTTTCCTCAAGCACTCTAAAGACATGACAGAAGTGTACTGGCATTTTACCATTTCCCTTTAGGTAAGCATGCAGTGTATTTGCATGTGCATGCGTGTCTGTTGGTGCATCTTTTGATAGACCAGTGTTTTGTGGGACAAAGTCAGTGTAAGTCACTGAATGTGTGTGTGTGTGTGTGTGTGTGTGTGTGTGTGTGTGTGTGTGTGTGTGTGTGTGTGTGTGAAAAATCAGCACATCTTGCAATAGACCTAGTTTGTCATTGCCAGTGCCAGTATATGCATGTGCTTTTATTAGTTAAAATCAGTGTATCTTGCAATAAACCTAGTTTGTCATGGCCAGTGTCAGTATATGTACATGTTTGTATTAATGAAAAATTAGTGCATCTTGCAATAGACCTGACTTTTAAAGTCAGTATATGTGCATGTGTCCTCCCTGTGATCGAGTGGCCTCCGAAAGACATGCGTGAATGGGTGTGCCTTCACTGAAGGTTGGGTGTCGGACTGGCAACTCGGCACTATAAAAATCTACTGCCAATCATTAGCGGACATCTATGGGCATGCAATATATCCAGGCGCATGCATAATTATTATGGGAAGCAGTAAAAAAAAAAAAAAAAAAAACACTTGGCCAGCTATACGTTTTCAAATTAAGGCATAAAGTGCATTACAGAACTACCAGATCTTCAGTGCTTCAGCTCCTTAGACTAGTGAATTTTGACACAGGCTTATTAGTGGTTTCTGCCCTGAACCTAACCTAGTATAAAACTCACCCTTTACAGGGTTGTACACAGATGGTAGCCATAGATTGTGTGTGTGTATGTATTTGGGGGGTAGTGATGATGTGGCTATTAATTCCTTAATTTTCCTCACAATCAGTCCTCAGAGGTATAAACAGACGTTTCTTTATATTGTGTTTGGGATGTGGACAGAGCAGTCATTATTTCTTTAACTTTACTTACAAACCTCAGATGAAGGTAACTGCAGGTTGTATTGGAACTGTGGACAGTGTGCGCATTACTCATCCAACTTTCCTTACAAACCTCAGATGATTGAATAGAAGGTCACTACAGCTTGTCTTGAGGAAGTGTACTGTTTAGGAGGAACAAGTTGGAATACATTATTGAGATCAATAGTTTTTATCACTTTCTTCACAAGCAAACAATAAACCTGTTTACAGACGGTTATCTTTTGTGGTTGTGCTAAGGAAACATCTGACAACAAAGGTATGTAAATATGTTATTCTGCTCTATTTGTTCTTTCAGTAGCCATGTTTTGGGAGTAGAAATGAGGATGCATGATTTATATTTATTTAACAGCGTCCTCTTTAAAAATATGACTATAACCAGTTTTGCCTTCATCCCACTATAATGGCAGGGAGAAATACACAGAAGGTGACTGCCTTTATTTGTGTGTGGGTATGGGGGGGGGGGGGCAGGAACTATTCTCACATAGTATTTATATATCCTTGAAAGCATCTCTTAAGTTTAAAGTAAACTATCATTTTGTCAAAAAACAATTTATTCATTGCTTGAAAATAAAAATCACTAAATTTGCTTTCCTTATTCATGTTTTTGCTCAAGGCATAACTGGATCAAAATGATAGAATAAAGCTCTAAAATTCATCTCAGAGCATCTACAGCCCCATGCCTTTTAAGAAACTAGTATTCCCCAGACCCCAGGCTTAATTTGTTTATTTGTTACACAGTTAATAATGTGGAATCTTAGTGATGTATGGTGTGTTGCAAAGATACATCTCTTAAGTTTAAAGTAAACTATCATTTTGTCAAAAAACAATTTATTCATTGCTTGAAAATAAAAATCACTAAATTTGCTTTCCTTATTCATGTTTTTGCTCAAGGCATAACTGGATCAAAATGATAGAATAAAGCTCTAAAATTCATCTCAGAGCATCTACAGCCCCATGCCTTTTAAGAAACTAGTATTCCCCAGACCCCAGGCTTAATTTGTTTATTTGTTACACAGTTAATAATGTGGAATCTTAGTGATGTATGGTGTGTTGCAAAGATGCGAGAAAAGACTAAGTTTAAAATTAAGACTGAATTTTTTTTTTCATGAGTCATGATTTTTGCTCAAGTGGTCACTGCGTCAGATGACTGGAAAAAAACTCACCTCACTACATCTAGAATCCTGCAGCCTGCTGAGGCCTAGCAGCATCTGGAACCCTAACTTAATTCAGTTATTTCCTCCGCAGACTTTACAACGTAGACCTAGTCAGGGTATGTTGAAAAAATACAGGAAGAAGATAATGAGGAAGACAAAATGGGAGTAAAGGTGAGCAGTCGGGATTGTGTTGGGAAGCCAGAGTGAGGGGAACTAGGGGGCACTGCGGGAGCTGTGCGGGGGAGAACTGTACAGCGGGTGGGGAGATCTCTATAGCTAGGGTGCCATTTCCCCTATTGCTAGCCCTAGTAACAATTTACATGGTTCTTATACATTTGCATATTACATATGACCTAACTGCCTATAAGTAACTTTTTAGCATTGACTGGATAGTTTAGAAATTTAATATATGTTAGCAATCATGTTAAACAGCATTTATTAAGCTGACGTGTACTATCTAGCATATCAGAAAATAGGATGGAGGAAAGTAAAACGATCAAGTAGAAGCAGAGCGTTGAACGTATTGACACCTATGTGAGGATTGAATGCAGAACTAAAAAGGTTTGTCAGCTGCATACAGTAACACAAGGTTAATTAATTATCTACAAAGCTTTACAATCAAGACATACATTTACTATGCACCTTGTGCTCATGCTAGGTATAATATTGCACTGTTTTTAAACCCCGTCACTGACTGAAATACAAAAAAAAAAGTGTTAAAGCATTCAGCCATTTATATGTCCTTAGTTGCATTTACTATACCACTATCGAGTACCACATAGTACAAACCACAAACATATACTATTCTGGCTCTGATTTACTAACTTGTGATGTGCAGAACATATTGTACTCTGTATGTACTAGCAAAAATATAACACTATAATGTCCTGCAAACTTTTCAATAAAGTTGGTAAAGCAAAATCTCATTTTACCAGTATCACCCAGTTACTGTGACTAATTTTTGTATTAAAAATTCTACTTCATAGAGGAATGCCATATTTTTATGCCAAATCTGCGGTGCTGTCTAAGGAGCTATAAAGTTTATTAAAGAAAATTACAATGACATTAAATAACTGTACAGTATGAACATAAATGAACTTGAAATCTTACTTTATTCTATTACTAAACATGTACCTAAATGTAACAAAAACAAATCTAATACTTATAATGTAAAGAATTAATTTTAAAATAAAAGACATGCATTGTAATGAAATTAAATCCCATTCCTGATACTGAAAAAAAGCACTTGTTAAACAGACTTCAAATACAAAGGCAGATTCATATAATTTGAACATGAATGTGCTGCACGAAGGAGACATAGTAGTTATTTATTTATTTATTTATTTATTTGACATTTGTTGACAGGGTTAGTCTGGCTGGTCAGAATGCCAATTTTCAGAAGAGACCCAAGGAGAAAAGTTCCTGAAAGGTAGATAAGAGATAGTTACTTATAAAAATAGTCACACTACAGTAAAACAGTAATCACACAAAAAAATCATATATACAATATTTACATTAAAAAAAGATACTGTATAACAGAAAGGACATTGTAGTTGCATACTGTGCATTGGTTAAAATTTCAACTGATATAAGGTGTCATTCTACAAATGTAAGGAATCCCCATTATACATTCTGCAAATGTAAGGCATCCCCATTATACATTATACTGATATAAGGTAGCCCCATTATACATTCTACAGATGTAAGGTATCCCCATTATACATTATACTGATATAAGGTTTCCCCATTATACAGTCAACAGATGTAAGGTGACCCCACTATACATTATACTGATATAAAGTATCCCCATTATACAGTCTACAGATGTAAGGTATCCCCATTATACATTATACTGATATAAGGTTTCCCCATTATACATTCTACAGATGTAAAGTATCCCCATTATACTGATATAAGGTATCCCCATTATACATTCTACAGATGTAAGGTATCTCCATTATACATTATACTGATATAAGGTATCCCCCATTATACAGTCAACAGATGTAAGGTGACCCCACTATACATTATACTGATATAAGGTATCCTCCATTATACATTCTACAGATGTAAGGTATCTCCATTATACATTATACTGATATAAGGTATTCCCCATTTTACATTCTACAGATGTAAGGTATCCATGTTATACATTATACTGATATAAGGTATACCCATTATACATTCTACAGATGTAAGGTATCCCCATTATACATTATACTGATATAATATATCCCCCATTATACATTCTACAGATGTCATGTATCCCCATTATACATTATACTGATATATGGTATCCCCCATTATACATTCTACAGATGTAAGGTATCCCCATTATACATTATACTGATGTAAGTTATCCCCCATTATACATTCTACAGATGTAAGGTATCCCCATTATACATTATACTGATATAAGGTATCCCCCATTATACATTCTACAGATGTAAGGCATCTATGTTATACATTATACTGATATAAGGTATCCCCCATTATACATTCTACAGATGTAAGGTATCCCCATTATACATGATACTGATATATGTTATCCCCCATTATACATTCTACAGATGTAAGGTATCCCCATTATATATTATACTGATGTAAGTTATCCCCCATTATACATTCTACAGATGTAAGGTATCCCCATTATACATTATACTGAAATAAGGTATCCCCCATTATAAATTCTCCAGATGTAAGGTATCCCCAACGTACATTATACTGATATAAGGTATCCCCCATTATACATTCTACAGATGTAAGGCATCCCCATTATACATTATAGTGATATAAGGTATCCCCCATTATACATTCTACAGATGTAAGGCATCTATGTTATACATTATACTGATATAAGGTATCCCCCGTTATACATTCTACAGATGTAAGGCATCCCCATTATACGTTATAGTGATATAAGGTATCCCCCATTATACATTCTATAGATGTAAGGCATCCCCATTATACATTATAGTGATATAAGGTATCCCCCATTATACATTCTACAGATGTAAGGCATCCACATTATACATTATAGTGATATAAGGTATCCCCCATTATACATTCTACAGATGTAAGGCATCTATGTTATACATTATACTGATATAAGGTATCCCCCATTATACATTCTACAGATGTAAGGCATTCCCATTATACATTATAGTGATATAAGGTATCCCCCATTATACATTCTACAGATGTAAGGTATCCTCATCATACATTGTATAGAACGTTTAGGAAATTTTTGAAGTAAACTTCAAAACTGAAGAGATTACTCTATAGTCTGACCTGAGGGAAAAGAAGAGGATGAGAGAAGTGGGGTTGCTAGAGTGTTGACAGGAGAGATTGAGAGGTGGGGTGTTGATAGATAAAGGGAGGATGGGTAAGTTGGGTCGGTATAAGAGTAAGTCCAAAAGGTGTAGCAACTTCAGAGGTGATCTTATTAAGTGAGCTGTTTTACCACCAAGGAAAATGCAACTATCTGCTATGAATGTTGTGTTTTTTTCTATTTTTTTCACCAAAATTATACTCAGACTCACACTGAAACAGACTATTTGTCCCAAATCCTAATACTCCAGCATCAAAAATAATTACATTATAATCATTGCTCTGTATATTGCTATATTATACCTGTGCATAAACTGAAATTCTATTTTATTTATAAGCATGGGATTTGTTCCAATCTGCTATGCTAGTCTATGGTTCATGAACCCATGAGTATACAAACTAATAACCTCCTTACCCCTACACAATATGGATTCAGACCAGAGCACAGCACTACTACAGCTCTCTTAAACTTCACCAATACTATTATATTAGCCAGACCAAAGGCCAGCTGGCCTCTGCCGTGTTCTTGGATCTGTACAATGCCTTTGATGCTATTTCCCATAAACTTCTTCTGAAACAACTATCATCACATGCCCTGTCAAATACTTCCACCAGCTGGTTCTCCAACTACCCTTCCAACAGACTCCAGTCTGTTAAATGGATCAATTCTTGCTCATCCTTCCTACTCATTAGAGCAGGTGCTACCTAAGGTTCCACACTGGTGCCATTGCAACCTACACTCCCCCAAATGTCAAGCATCCCTCATACAATATGCTGATGACTGCACATTAATCTGTTCTTCTAGTGACTTAATTACTCTGTAATACCTCACCAAACTCATTTTCATCAGTTGAAAGCTTGTGCAATAACTCCCAGCTTCTACTCTGTCTAAAAAAAAACAAAGTTGCTGTTATTCCTCTCAAAAGCCCTTACACACCTCAAACAAAATTTCTCAACAACTGCGTCTGATAATACTCTTATAGAAGCCATCCCTCATATCAAGCTACTAGGCATGGCAACTGATGATAATATGAAATATGACTTACATCTGCAACAGGCTATCCAAAAAAAAAAAAAAACCTCATCAAAAATTTATTCGAGAGAGATCTGGACTAAATCCAAAGCATCCACTGTGTTCAACAAAAAATAAGTATATTTTAAGCTTGCATTGCACTTTTTTGAACTGTATTTTGCTTAATTGCTGCTTCATTTTTGCTGATTTTACTGCTGTGACTGTTTTTTTCTGCACTTTGGATTTCTAGTACTTCTGTATCTTATAGCATTGGCTAAATTCAGATTTGCTGAATCTATGCTGTTTGGTATTACCTGAGCACTAAAGCCAGCCATCCTATATTAAGAAGACCCTCCTGCATCCCTGTGGCAGACGTGTGTAGTCCAGGACCCATATAAGTTGGGGATTGCTGGAAAAACGCTCAATTTTGGGCTTTCCTAATGGTTGATTTGTGTTAAAACTGTTTAACTTCACTTGTGTTTAAGACCCATGTTTGTGCATAGCTGTGCACCTTGCTACAGGGTTTAGCTCACAAGCAAACCCTGGTCCATCTACCCCATCCTCACTAGCTACTACAATATATACCAGCCATAATGGACAGACAGATTCCTCCAGCCATCCTGATTGATAGGGGAATCCTGATGCAATGTAGTAAATGCCTCATGTATACTAACAACCACTTACTCCTAAAGCAAATAAACACGTCATGTGAGAGATGTAACTATATCATGAAATTAGAATCAGTCCCCTCACATAACAATATACGAGACATATAAAATGTTGTCAGCACACACAGCTCCCCTCCTACACAAGATAAGGTCAAGACACAAACACACATATGCGGAGGTACAAACTAGGAGCCTTCCAAAAGACCAGAGATCTCCCAAGCGCAAATAACATACACATACTGGTACAGGAACAGAATCTACCACTACACATGACATCACACATATAAATGTCTCAACAATTAAACCCATAAGCCAAAATACCTCAAAACCTAATTTTCTGGTTGTAGGTAACTCAATAGTGAGACACACAGATGCCCCCCCCCCCACCAGGCTGAACAAGGAGAAGGTCACGGTCAGCTGCCTGTCAGGTGCCAGGATTCGTCAAATGACACATGCACTCAAGTCACTCAGCAACAATTACCATTATGTCTCTGTCATAGTACATGTTGGTGTGAATGACTTGGGCCTTACCTGTCTGGGCTATATGAAAAGACACATGCCCGAACTCTCAGATTATGTGTCCCAAGCAGGTATCTCCTTAGCCCAAAACAGCATTCTACCTTCACCTAGGATGATGCCACAATACAGATAATGATTAATTTCAATAATTGTCTTAGCTTCTGGTGTCACTCCAGGGAGATCTAGTATCTGTCTCCCTGGGAAGATGTGGTCGACAGTCCATGCTGCTTTGCCAGAGATGGCATTCACTTGTCTCCTCAAGACTTTTGGATACTGGCAAAGATACTTGCCTCCCCCATAATACCTTTCTTAGTCAATGTCCAAACAACAAAACTTCCAATGTAAAAAAATTCACTAAAGCCAAACTCAAGGTCATGCAGCTTAATGCTAGGAACTTAAGCAGTAAACTGCACTCCCTGGAAGCACTCCTCACCTTGGAAATTTGTACAGTCACGGAGACTGGGCTCAAAGCCACTGAGGGCACCCCATCTGTAGAAGGCTACAATGCCTTTCACACATTCAGACCCCAAAATGAGCAAGAAAGAACCAGAGGTGCAGGTGTATCCATCTTCATTAAATCCAAATACAGTATAATTATCTTGAGCTACTCCAGGTTCAATTAATTATAGGTAAAATACTCTTCCACATCATCACTAGCTACGGGTCTCCCACGATGAACCAGGAGAAGCACACCACCTACCTGGACTTGCTAGAGTCACCCAGTATACAGCCAAACACCTTGGTCATTAGAGATTTCAACTATCCTTCCATTGAATGGATGACTTACATGAGCAGAAACATGATTGCTACGAGGATCCTGGACTTTATAAATTCAAATGCCCTGGAACAGGTGGTGCTCACCCCCACAAGGGGCTCAAATGTTCTGGACCTAGTGCTCACCAGCATGGAGGGGGGGGTCACAGCACTACCTCCTGCATGTTGTCCTCCCTGGTAAGGTTATACCAAAACTCTAAAATGTTAGAAGTAAAGATCAAACCTGACATTCAGGAGTAAAAAAAAAACAGCAACATTTCTCCAAAGTAAACTATTGCCTACTAAGCGATGGTATAAAAAGTTTCAAGGTCCCTGCCAACATAGCCAACAATGAGTCCTATGCAGAGGAATACATAAATGCTCTATACAGCCACTTAAACCAATGTATTAACTCAGCTGTACCTAACAGGAACAAAACCAGGTTTTCCTGAAAAACAAGCCGCCCTGGTGGATTGTATTAGCTATGAGTCTAAATTAGCATCACTAGCTAAAGACAATCTTAAGGCATTCTTTAGCTACATTGAAAACCTAAAAGGGAATAACCAGCTGTGTGTTGAACTTGTAGTGGAAGGTGCCACTCACACTGAACCTGAGGAAATTGGCAACCTGCTTGCCAACAGATTTGGCAATAACTTCAACCCCGTCCCCAAAAGACATACTCCAAGTATTCTGGACACCAATCTTCTACCGAGTATCTCCAAAGAACAGGTCAAATAAGCACTCTCCAAGGCCAAAACCATGGCTTCCATGGGAACAGATAACATCCCAGGCTGCTTACTAAACAGTCTAAAACAAGACTTAGTGGAATCACTCGGCACTCTCTTTAACCATAGCTTGATAACTGGCTTCGTCCCAGCAGAGTGAAGAAGAGCAACAGTAATCCACTTGCACAAAGGAGCCCATCAACTGACCCTAGGAACTATCGACCCATAAGCCTAACCAACCTTATCTACAAGTATATGGAAAGAATCATCATTGACCTTATCCACAAAGGCATATGTGATCTTCAAAGCCTTGATCTGGCTCAGTTTGGTTTTGTCAAGGGTAGATCTTGCTTATTAAACCTACTGGATTTCATAGAGAATGTCACCAAAGCCCTGGATGGGGGCAAAACAGTACATACCACCTATCTGATTTAGCCAAGGCCTTTGACACAATCCTCCATTCAGCTATCATAGAGACTCTCCCAGCTTGGGATTAATCTGTACATTACTAGATGGGTAGCAAACGGGCTCACCAACAGAATGCACATTGTCAAAGTTGGGGAGTCCACCTCCACCAGTAGACCAGTTATTAGTGGTGTACCACAAGGATCTGTGCTGGGCCCTCATTTGTTTGGAATCTATTTCCCTGAAGTCCAGGTGAAGGTGGCCTGTGGCTTACCAAATTTGGAGATGACTGTAAACTGTCCCCCAGTGATGTTAATATATTACAGAAAGAGCTGATACAGACAAATGACTGGTGTCAAACTCATGGACTAAAACTTAACACAAAAAAGGCTTCATTATCCCCTTTGCAAAGAAGTAGCCCCTGCTAATTATGATATAGAGAGCACCCCTCTAAGCTCAAACTCAGTGGTGCAAGACGTTGATCACCATGTGTCTGTAGTGGTAAGAAAAGCTTTCTACATTGCACGTCTCATAAATAAGGGCATTGCATCCAAGACCAGGGAGGTTATAGATCCACTGTACTTGACCCTTGTCAGACCACTAATTGAGTACAATGCTCCCTTTAGTATGTACCTTACCAGGCGCCTGCAGTGACTTGAGATATCTCAGAGATTTCTAACTAAGAAAATTCAGGGTCTCCAGCAGATGTCATACATTGACAGATTGAAGTCACTGTCATGGTACAGACTACATAGAGGAGACTTGTGCCTGGCCTATAGAGCAATCTCAGATCCAAACCTAATGGAAATGTGGCACATCTGCAAATCAAATGGGACAAGGGTCCCCCACTCCAGGGACCTTAACCTGGTTTGTGGCATAAATAGGACCTGCTAGAGATGAAGAGATATGTCTCTCAGAGGTTGCACTCTTCTGGAGTAGGTTACCAATTCACATCAAACAAAGCCCCTCTATGACCCTGTTTAAGCGTAGCCTGGATGACTGGATGGGAAACCTTAAATTCCTGCTGGGGATTTCACCTATGACCCTCCTAGATATGAGCATTCGTTGCTAACTAAGATCCCGAGTTTAGGCAAGATCCTTTATATTGGGTTTCTCTAGTATTATATTGGTTACACACGTCTAGACTTATAAAGACCTTCAGGTCAATAGCCCAGTAACCACCTATGAACCTTTGAACCTATATCTATAGTAGGGCATATCCTCTGCTGTTAAAATGTTATTACCAGCTGGAATAATATATATCTTATGTACATAGAGAGAAAGATAGAGAGAGAGAGACTTACTATTGTTGATTTTGAGAAGTGATACAAAGAATTCTGCATTGTTAAATACTGAGATCAGTATGGGAAGGTGACTATTTCTAACCAGATTTTGCAGATAATGGCAAAACCCCAACAGTCATGTTTTTCCTTTAAAGCCTGAGTATATTAATGCAGGAGGATGACTTCATTTTCTACTATATCATTGTTTAACCAGGTTTCGGTAATAAGTGGCATGTCAGGGGAGCAAGTAGTTAGATATTTATGAAGGTCTGGGATTTTGTTACATATACTTCTAACATTCATGTTTAGGAGCAGGTGTTTGGATTCAGAGATTGAAGGGAAGTAGATCTAGAGGCATTTGTAGTTGTGTTGGCTGGGTTGTTGGGTTGCTGTTTAGCAGAGCTGTAGTTGAGGTGAATGCCTAAGGTTGAGCAAATGCTGAACCCAACCAAGTTTGGCTTCATTAAAGGGAGATCCTGCCTCTTAAACTTGGTGGACTTCTTTGTGACAGCCATCAAAGCCATGGACGAAGGCAAATCCATGCATATGGCCTATCTGGACCTGGCCAAGGCCTTTGACACTATTCCCCATTCAGGCATCACTGATAAACTCACCCAGCTGGAGATCAACCCATATATTGTCAGGTGGTTTGCAAACTGGCTCACCGATAGAATGCACACAGTCAAAATAGGTGACTCTACCTCCACCAGCAGATCCATAACCAGTGGTGTTCCATGAGGATATATGCTGCGGCCTCAATTGTTTGGAATCTACTTCTCAGATGTACAGGCTATAACAAAAGGCCTATGGCTGACAAAGGTTGCTGATGATTGGAAACCGGGTGCAGTTATTGAGTCCCCAGACAATGTACAACATCCTAAAATTCAGGTGAAGCAGAGCCCCTTGCTGACCCTACTGGTTGGTCAGGTTTTCGATGGGCCAAGGTAAGTTGGTTGTAAAACAGGGGATTGGGTAGTTCTAGCCATGAATGTTGGTGAGATCTGTAAGCAGAATCCATGGCAAATTTTTATTATAGCAAATGCTAAGTTTTCCTTAGTCTGATTTTTTTAGGTTTGTGAGAATAGCTGAATCAGAGAATAGGGTGGAGATAAGGTGGTTTCTTACAATGGTGGCCTTTGTGTTGTTAGTTAGAAATTAGTTATTCCTATATAGGGTAACAATTTTTAGGTACTTTATTGTCTGGGTTGCATATATATCAAATTTCATGTTGTTATCTGTAACAACCCCAAAACGTTTGGTTTGGGTTACTGAAAAAATAGTGGTTTTGTCTGCTGATGGGATACTGAATGATGGGGGGGGGGGTTCTGTGGCTCTTGTGGGATGAAAATTCATAACCTTAGTTTTGTTAGGATTGAGAATAAGTTGTGCATAAGATAGCCAGGATTCCACTGCAGTGACGTTGTTGAAGTGATGGAGCAGCACATATCAAAGTTGAATTGTCTGCGTATTGAACAAGGGTGGCATGTAGGGTAACTGTGAATAGTGTTAGTAAACATATTAAAAAGAAGAGGACCTAGGATAGACCCTTGTGGAACTCTTAAAGTGACAGCCAGTAGAGGAGAGAGTTTTTGTTGCCATTCAGTTAGGTAATCCTGGAACCACAGTTAGGTAATCCTGGAACCATGCAATTGCAGACTGGCTAAGTTTTAGTTCAGAAAGTACATTAAGAGTTTATTATGAGAGACAGTTTCAAATGCTTTTAGACATATTGAGATGGATAGAGGAAACTAGTTTGCCTTCATTCAAGTGTTGATTGACAGTGTTAGTCCCTCATCAGGGCAATGGTAGTATTATGGTACGGACGGAATCCATGATGAGTGTTAGACAGATGATTATTGGATAAAAGATAGTCTAGAATTTGTGAATTGATGCATTTTTCTAGAATTTTGGATAATGGAGATAAGATAGCTATAGGTTGATAGTTGGACAGTTCTGTCGAGTTACTGCGTTTGTGTAATGGGATGATATGTTATATTTTCCAGATGACTGGGACTTGGTGTTCTGAGATGGACCAATTTATGAGGATAGATATTGGATAGCAGATGGCTTCAGCAGTAGTTTTAAGATACTCTGCAGGTAAATTGTCAGCTACTAGGATTGTAGGCTTGAGCTTTTAAAGATATTTTTACAGTATCTGTTGGGACAGGTAGGAAGGAAAAGTTATTGGCATCATGATTTGGTGTTGGATGAACTGGTGGGGGAGAAGAGCAGTTGATGTTTGAGAGGGCTGCTATGGATTCTGTAAAGTATCTGTTAAATTGCGTGACTGTGCTATCTGTAGTATTGGTAGTTGATGGGGAAGGTGTACTGACTTGTCCAGTTTGTAGGATTTTTTTTATAGCTCACCAGAACTTTGGTGTATTTTGTATTCTGATGTTTTGATGGGATATTGCTGCAATGGTTTTGTCTGTCTTGTCTGATTTGTCTTTTAGCTTTATTTCTTAATTCTAGATAGTTTTGATTTGCTACAGTTTTGTTATTGCACCATATATCTCAGGTCTTGTCTCTTGTTTTTAGTAGTAATCTTGTTTCTTTGGTTAGCCATGGGACAAACTTGGATTTTACCCTTATTGTTGTAGGATGAGCCAGTTTGTTTAAAATGTTAAAGAAGGTGGAGTTAAAATAATCTACTGTGGCTACTAATGTGAGATAAACTGCAGAGTTTGAAGGTGGATACAAAGTCCTGAGGAATAAAATTTCTTTTATTATGAATTTGGTGGTAAGTGGAGAGTTTTACTGGATTTATTCGGTGCCTGAGAACATAGGTTGGAAGGTGGTCACTGAGGCTATCTGGCAGACAGCCAGAGCATAGGGAGAGAGCGTGTCTGTTTGTTAGTATCCAGTCAAGGAATGACTGCTTTTTATATGTTTTGTGTACCCTAGTGGAACATTGAATTATTTGGGTGAAGCCATGGAGGTTAATATGATCATTAGGATTTAGTGAATTACAGGAGAACCAGTTGATGTTAAAGTCCCCCATTATGATTGCTTTCTGAAGCAGGGATTTTGATGTCCAGTGGACTATGTGTTCTAAACTGGGAAGGTTATTTCCTGCTGGGATATAGGCTCCTACTATATTTAAGTATTTCTTGGTGTTTATTTAGTAAACAGTATTTCAGCGTTATTAAAATTTGGGGTGACTTGATCTTCAGTTTCTAGGATGAGATTGTTTTAAATAGAATGGCTTTACCACCACCTCTTTTGTTCTTTCTATCTAGCCTATATATATTATATCCTGGGGGAATTATTTCATTCTTGCTGGTGTCTGGCTTCATCCAGGTTTTAGTTATTAGAGCAATGTCTTGTGAGTATAGACAGAGGGTGTCATGTAATTCTTGTATATTAAGTATACTTCTGAGGTTTATATTTAGTAGTAGTAAATCAGTTCCTTTTCTGGGGGAAGGTTAATCCATTTTGGGTCCGGATGGTGAGATGGAGATTGAGATGGACTAGGTTAGTTTTGGGGCCAGGGTTAGAGTAGATATCACCACTAAGAATAAGTTGAGATGCTACATGCATAATCACTTCTAGGAATTTGGCCATACACTTATCATACTTCAGGGAACTGAGGATAAGATTGTTGAGGAAGTATAACAAATGTGTCTTTCTCGATATTTGTGGTATTATAGATTGTTGGCATTATCATGACTGTTGTGAGTTTTTGTTGTGATGGGTTTGGAAAAGGGGTAGTATGGGATAATGATGGGTTGTCTAGCTGAGTATGGTTAGAGGTCAGATGAGCAGCTATTGCAAGAATTAAGAGACCTGTAGAGTATAAAGGTAGCATACTGTCCTGGTGAAGTTATAGATGTGCTGTATGAAATATAAACTTAGGTAATATAGACATAGTTCCCCTTAATACCTTGATATTCTTGGGAACAGGGGTCGTACTTGGCTAGGCTTATAAGGGCCCTAGGGCCATTAAGCTAGTAACCTTCTATGGTGCTGAGTTTCTGGGAGCAATTATTATATATAAAATGTAGATCCATTTACATTTTAGCTTAGGTTCTACTGTAATTTTAGTTTTGTAAGGACTTTGACCTGATGCATCTATAGTGGAAGTGATCGGAAAAAATAGAAAGGTAGAGGTAAGATGGTATTTTGGGGACATCTGAGATGAGTTGTAGTTTAGTAAACGTGGATCATTGGGGTAATATTTGTTGGAATGGGGGAGATATGATAGTACAGTGAGTGAACAAAATAGCAGAATTTTGCTTCAAAATATTGTTGGAAGTAGTGATAATAGAGACAGATTAAAATTAGTCTGTATTATATGAGTAGAGACTGATCGGATGAGTGGAGGAGGGAGTTTTGCTAATGATTTACAAAGGGGTACTGTCAGGGAGAGGGCTTAGAAGGAGTAGAAAGAGTGGAGGGCAGTATGGGAGGGAGAAAGGGTGTTTCAAATGATGATAGATACTAGATTCATGCTGGAAATAGGTGAATAGAAAAAAGAGGGATTCTGTAACAGCAGTAAAGAAGTTTAGGGAGGTATAGTGGCTGGTGTGTGTGATTGGTGGAAACCATTAGTATAATGTTTTTTTTTAATTTCTCCAAATCTTTTGGGTTTCTAATACCATGATGGGAATGGACCCCATTCCTAAGTAAAGTATAATAAAAGTTCATGAAATTATTAGTCTTTCAATCTTTGATGTCAGCCAGAGCTGTTCTACACAGCATCCACAATGTGCCCAGTAATGACTCCTTGTGCAATTGGTACGGAATTACATGTATTCGTAACATATCTAAATACGCTTGTAGTTTTTTTTTTATAAGACCCATTGCTCCTACTCCTATTCGAACTGTCTGCATATCTTTCTTCCACATGGCTCTCATTTCTGCCTGCAAATCCTGATATTTTATGACTTTGTGCCTCTCTGTACACAAGACACTGTAGTCACTGGGTGTGGCAATTTCAATGATCAATGCTACTTGTGTCTTCTTTTCATGGACCACTATATCCAGTTTTCTAACATATATCTTTTGAACTGCTAGTAATGGGTGATCCTATGTAATGTAAACTTCATCATTCTCTATGATGCTTTGTGGCTCATGTTTCCATTGTTTTTCAGTGACTTCATTACCATATAGTGCAACAAGATGCGTGACTGTTTCTAATTCTGTTTTACAAAACCTACATTTGTCTGCTTTTACCACATGTTCAATGGACTTTGTAAACTAGTCTGTACATATCCCGTTATCTTGGTTCATCATAAAATCCTCCAAAGCTAGTTACGAAAATAAAATTGCCAAAGATTCCAAAGACAACCACAAAGCATTCTATAATTATGTCAAGAATCTAAATGGCAATGCTCAGATCTGCTCTGAGCTAAAACAGAATGGCATTAAATATACTGATCCGAAGGATATTGCCAATATCCTGGCAGATCGATTCAGTGCCAACTTCACCCCACTCTCACCCCCTAAATGGCCCATCTCAATACCGGAAGATTGCCAAATTCCAGTAATAACGGCCACACAGGTACAAAACGCACTCTCTAAAGCCAAGAATACAGCATCCATGGGACCAGATGACATCCCAGGCTGTGTACTACATGAACTACAATATGAACTGGCACCTCACCTAAGTGTCATGTTTAATCATAGCCTCACCTCAGGTTTCGTGCCCACTGAGTGGCGCAGAGCTACAGTTATCCCAATCCACAAGGGGATCCACCTTGATCCCGGAAACTACCGTCCCATCAGTCTGACAAGCCTTATCTGCAAGACCATGGAGCGATTATCATGGAACTTATAAACAAAGACATTGGCAACCTTCAAACACTGGACCCCACCCAGTTTGGGTTTGTGAAGGGCCGATCTTGTCTCCTGAACCTGATTGACTTCTTTGAATCAGTCTCCAGAGCCATGGACAAGGGTAAGGTGGTCCACACAGCCTATCTAGACCTTGCCAAGGCCTTTGACACCATCCCCACTCTGGAATCATAGATAAACTTACTAAGTTGGGCATTAATCCCTATGTCACCCAATGGGTTGCTAAATGGCTTACTGATAGAACCCACACTGTAAAAGTAGCCGACTCCAAATCCAGCTCCAGACAAGTGACAAGTGGAGTACCTCAGGGTTCAGTCCTGGGGCCGCTCTTGTTTGGCATCTACTTCTCTGAAGTACAGGTCAACACTAAGGGACTCTGGCTAACAAAGTTTGCAGATGACTGCAAACTGGGAGCCATTATTGAATCCCCAAATGATGTGGATACTCTACAAAAGGGCCTTACAGAAACAGATGCTTGGTGCCAGAGCCATGGGCTCAAGCTCAATGCCAAGAAATGTATTGTTATCCCTTTGGGAAAAACATGTATCCATGAATTACCATATAGGTGGCAGTACACTAAACACAGAAAGTGTGATAAGAGACTTACGGACACAGGTGGACAGTGGTCTCACCTTCGATAACCACATCGCCACAACAGTCAGGAAATCCTTTTATGTGGCACACCTCATCATGAAGGGCTTTTCATCCAGAAAAAAGGAGGTCATTGTCCCACTGTACTCATCCCTCATTAGACCCATTATAGAATACAACGCCCCATTTGGTATGTACCTCTCAAGACATCTGCAACAACTGGAAAGGCCTCAGAAATACCTCACTAAAAGAATCACAGGCCTAAAGCAGATGCCCTACGCTGACCGTCTTAAAAAACTCCAGCTATACTCTGTCACATATCGTCTACTCAGAGGCGATCTCTGCTTAACATACAAGGCCATGTCAAACCCAGAGCTGTTGGACATGCTACACTTAAAGAAATCCCAATCCCTCAGAGCTACATGCTCCAGGGATCTAAACCTTGTCATCACAATAAACAAAACATGTTGGAGGGATAGGTTCCTGACCCAGAGACTCCCCAGACTCTGGAATAGATTGCCCATACATGTCAAGCAGAGTGCCTCTTTGGACCTCTTCAAGAGGAACCTTGACGATTGGATGGGAGAAAGGAAATTCACCCCAGGGATCACGTCAGTCGCCCTGCTAGACAGGGGTCCAGGAAAGTAAATAATGTGGGAAGAAATAGCCAGGGAATTGTTATGGCTAGGCTTGTATAGGCCCTAGGGCTGATAGCCTAGTACCAACCTATGAACCTATGAACCAATATTAACTTTTCATCTCTTGGTTTGAATTCACCTTTCCTTAACCATTTCTGTGTTTAATCCTGAGCAACATGAGGTTCTTCCAGACGTTTTCTGTACTTGCAACAATATTTATCATTTTCCACATGTTTTGCCTTCTTATCTGATTCTTTACCTTATATTCTTTCTTTTCTTTTTTGGCATATTAAGTTGCCTGTTTTTTATCTGCTTCTGGTTTGATTTCCATTCCTGCTTGATGATGATATGCTTTTTCTAGACAAAGCAGGGAAGTCATCTTAGATTTATTCTCCTCATGTTTCAAAACTACATTTTGGTCTTGTGAGGTCAGCAGATATATGCCCAGTCCCACAATTGCAGATCTATACATTTAATCAATTTCAAGGAGACCAACACCTCCTTCATAAAGGGGAATATATAATCTTGGTATGCACTCATTTTTATAAAATCATTTAGTGAGCATGAAGCATCCTTCTTGTTTTCTTATCTAATTTATCCAACACGTTTTGGAGCCAATCAATCACTCAAAAACTGTAAGTTAGGACAGGAAGAACAAATTGGTTTATAGCTTGAATTTTGTTCCTAAATGTCAACACTGTTTTCAGGATTAATTTAAGTCTTCTAAAATATTTCTTACTAAGTTTTATTCACATTTGTTCATGTTTGATTGTTAATCCTTCATCAATTCCCAAATATTTATACAGTTCCTCTTGCTCAAGTTCTTTTATATCAAATTCTCATCCCAAACTGATGTTTTCTTGATGCTGCAGTTTTCCTGCTTTGAATGTTGCTTTTGCAGAATTATCAAGACCAAATGACATTCTTATATCATCTGAAAAAGTTTTGACAACTTGCAGCAGTGCTTTCAGTACCTCATCTGATGAGCTATACAGTTTTTAATCATTGACAAATAAAAGATGAGAAGTCTTTACACTCTGTTGTTTTTGAGGAGCCAAATTATAGCCATGGCCTAAGGTGTTAAGTAGACAACTTAATGGGTTAAGTGAAGACAGAATAGCAGCAGTGACAGAGAGTGACCCTGGAATATCCCCCCATTGAATTTTTATTCCTGGAATAATAATTTGTCCTTTATCATGGCTTAATTTCAAAGTGGTCTGCCACTGTTTCATGGTCACTGTAATGTAGTCGATCAGTGTAGGATGTATCTTATACATTTTTAAGCACTTTTTTTATCCATGAATGAGGGGTACTATCAAATGCTTTTTTGTAGTCAATCCATGCCATACTCAGATTCTTCACCTTTTTACAGTTCTCCACTATGACTTTATTTAACAACAAATGATTCATTGGTTCCATATGACTTTCTTTTATTGGCTTTTTGTTCTGTTGCCATAATTGAGTTTTCTTTTAAATGACTATAAAATCTTTCAGCGTCAATTCCAGTGTATAGTGTATATGTCGTCAGAAGGCAGGTTATTGGTCTATACATTTTAGGGTAGCTTGCAGGTTCACTCTTAAGTAGGAGCATTGTTTTTCCTGTTGTTAGTCAGGTTGGTGTCTGTTCGGGGTGCACATATAAATAATTCTTATTTATTTATTTATTTATTTGTTTTACATTTGTTGACCGGGCTAGTCCAACTGGATATATGTCCATTTTCAGTAGAGGCCAAGGGAGAAAAGCTCCACTAACAGTTACTAGAAATATAGATAGAGTACATGTTTAAGGCTAGGCAGTACAAGTTATTTAGATGACAGCTAAACATCAATAAATCAACAAAAGTTTTACAAGACAAATGGTGAAAAAACGTATACAAGAGGTATAGACAAATACATACTATACTATAAAGAGCTTGCTAAGAAAGGACAATCTACTATAGTACCTTCTATGATACTCTAAGCTAGTACCTAACTTTATTAGCTGATAGCAAATGCATTCAGAGGTTAACAGGAAGGAGTGCATGGCAAAGCAGTAGTGAGATAAGTTTAGAATAAGTATGAAGGACGGAAGTGATTAATCTGGGTTGGTGCATGGACATAGCCAGTTATTTTTAAGGTATTCTTTGAGCTGCTTCTTGAAGAGTGGTGTAGAGGAAAGAGACGAGAGTTCTCGTGGGAGCAGGTTCCAAGTTTTCCCCATGGTGTTGGAAAACAGAGATCCCCCAGCCTTATTGTATGATTTGTGTATTGATACTTGCAGTTTATTTGCTGATCGTAGGGTAGATAGATTTATGTAGGGGGTAACCAGGCTAGTGAGTATAGGTGTGTTACTAGGATGGTAGAGAATCTTGTGCGTGACAGTAAGTTGGTTAATGAGAAGTTGATTATGGAGTTCCAGCCAACCCAGTTGTTTTAGATTGTGACAATAGTGAGTTCTAAATGGGGAACTTGTGGCAAATCTGGCAATGTTGTTGTAAGAGTTTGTAAGTTTGTTGAGGTTGCTTTTGGAAAGATTGGTATAAATTGGAGAGGCATAGAGGAGGGTAGAGATAAGATGGCTATGGGCAATAGTAGTTCTAGCTATAGGAGTAAGGAAGGATTTAATCCTATAAAGTGAGCCTAGCTTTCTGTTCACTGATTTTATTGTGTTATTTATGTGTGTGTCAAAGGTCAGATTGTTATCAACTGTTACTCCTAAGAGTTTGGTAGTTGGGTCAGGAGATATAGCAGTGCCATTACTGGATAACATGGTGAAGTCTATTTGTGTGGACTTTTTTGTAGGATTAAAGAGCAATAATTAGTTTTTTTGGGGGGGTTCAGGAGTAGGCAGCGCTGTAGGAACCAGTTTTCCACAGTGTTCAGTACATTTTGGGTGAGGGATTGGAGTTCTGTTAAGGAAGTAGCAGAGCATATTAATGTTGAATTGTCTGCATATTGTATGCAGGTAGGTTGAGGAATCATTAAGTTGAGGTCATTGATTAAAACTGAGAACAGGAGGGGGCCCAAAACAGAGCCCTGAAGGACACCTAGGGGACAGGAAATTTGTGGATAGTGTGTTATCCCACAGCACAGCTTGTTGATGGTTCTCCAGGTAGGAATAGAACCATGTCAGTGCAAGAGTATTAAGAGAGAGAGATTTAAGTAGATCAATAAGAAGCTGATGGTTAACCATATTGAAAGCTTTTCAGAGGTCAATGAAAAGTGTAGATGATAGAGTGTTGTTATTGCAATTTTTGTTGATGCAGTCAGAAAAGGATAAAAGGGCAGAGGTAGTACTATGGAATGGCCTAAATCCATGCTGACAGCTAGCTAGTAAATTATTTTGGAGAAGGTGGTTGAGTAGTTGTCGGTGGATACATTTTTCCATTATTTTTGCTAAGGGAGAGAGTAAAGCAATTGGTCGAAAGTTAGAAAGGTCAGTGGAGTTCCCACCCTTATGCAAAGGGATAATACAGGAGATTTTCCAGATAGTTCCTTCAGAAATTGTCCTATTCATTAGGATGAAAATGGTATAGGCTACAACTTTGGCTGCTTTTTGCAAGTATTCAGCTGGTAGGAGGTCTGCTGAAGGGGTAAATGGCTTTACTTTTAAGAGAAGGGTGCTAATGAGGGATGTAGGAACTGGTTGTAGATGGAATGATGGTAGCAATCTAATTGAGGTGGATGACAGACTTGGTTTAACAGGGGGTAGAGAGTTTGCTAGTGATTGGATAGCCTCATTAAAGAAGGTATTAAAGGTACTGACAATATGCTTAGGAGTGTTACTGGTGGTATCTGATGGGGTTGGTGTTTTGGTGTGACCTGGGTGTAAGAGTTTGTTTATGCCTGACCAGAATTTTTGTGGTTTATGTTTGTGGGTCTGCTAGAGTTGAAAGTAGAAGTTTTTTTTGTCAGTCATTATAGATCTTTTAGCAGCATTTCCCAATTGTTTAAATTCTAGATGATCTGTTGGGTTTTAAGAAGATCTCCATTTGTCCCAGATTTTTTTTCTGTGTGAAATTTTCAATCTGGTTTCATTTGTAAGCCATGCAGCAGATTTAGTCCTAATTCTGATGGGGGCATGGCAGTCTAGAATTTGTAAGAATTTACTATTAAAGTATGACACTACTTCCTCTAGTTGGTGGTATTTTAGTGGTGACCAGTCACATGATTTAAGTTCAGCCTTGAAGCATTCTAGGTTAAAATCTTTATTGGCTCGAGTAGTTGTAAAGAAATTAGAGTAGGGGATATTGATTCTTTGTCTGATGACATAGGTCAGTGAATGGTCACTGAGGTCATCAGGAAGAGCACCTGCTTTATATATAGAGGGGTGATTGTTAACTAGGATCCAATCTAGGGTGCTTTCTTTGTTGTTAGATTTATTGATTCTAGTGGGGCAGGTAATGATTAGGGAAAACTGGTATAGGTTAATATGGGTAGTAGGCTTGGGTGAGCTACAAGTAGTCCAGTCTATATTGAAGTCACTCAGCATTATTGTTTCTTGTGGTAGGTAAATAGAGAGCCAGCAAAGTAAATTTCAAGAGTATTAATGTTGTTTCCTTGTGGGAGGTAGGAGCAAATTAAATAGATGGATTTAAAGGTGTTTATTTGAAGTTTAGCAGAAAGGATTTCAGCATTATTGTCAGTAGGCAGCTGCACATTGAAAGAAGTGATGTGTAGTCATGACTTATAAAGAATGGCTACTCCCCCACCTTTTTTGGTTTTGCGGTCTAGTCTCAATATATTTTATCCAGGTGGGGTGATTTCATTGTCCTGTGTTGTTGGTTTAAGCCATGTTTCAGTAAGACATAGGATGTCAAAGGAATGCACATCTAAGAGATGGCTAAATCTTCATGCAAAAGATGTTAATACTTTTAACCAGAAGTTAGGTACTGCATCTGGGCCTGGGGTTTTCCAATTAGAGGCTTTCCTTAACTTTATTTCAATCTCTCTGGCTGTTACTTCATTCCATTTCATATCCTGCTTCCCTAAGGAGGGGTGAGTGTGAATTCAGGATAAGTTAGGGGAGTAAACTGTGAATTTTCCCACAATTCATCATGGACTTCAAGCCTAGGCTGCTTTGTAACCTGAACTGTGAGGCCCTTTACTGCAAAAAAGCTTTAAGTTTATAGCTGCTATTCAGCCAATAACATGGAACCACAAAAGTAAAATGTGTTTTGTTTAATTTCCTGAAATCAGTGACAAATGAGCTAGGGACAGGGAGTAACTAAGTCAAAGTCAATGTAAACTTTATTGTCAATCAGATATACACAGCAGTGCAAGCTGAACAAAATTACATTGCTTTGGTCCCCATGCAAGACATAATAATGAACACGTAGTTTGAATGACAGCAAGACAAATGCACATAGAGTAATAATTAAAATATTAACAACACAATATATTATCACAATTGGACATGAAGACATTAGATAGTATTATACTAGTAGGTATTGCAAGACTATGACTTCACATTGTCATTGCTTAGATATTGCACTTCATCAGCTGTAGTATGATATATTCTGATGTTCATATTGCACATGTATGGAGTGGTGACTCACTCCTGACTATTGCATATTCAGGGAGTAATAGCATGATAAATCAGATTAACTGTACCAGTTATTGAAGCAATTTGCCAGAGTGATTACTATAGCTTATACTTCTTAGCAAGTGGCATATTGATCTAATTATTCTCTGTCATGCCTGCCATTCAAGTTCAGCAGCATTATGGATACAGGGAAAAAGCTCCTGTTCAGTCTAGATGTTTTGCAATGTTAGCTGCGATACCACCTGCCCGAGGAAAGGCAGAATTATTTGCCATGAACAGGGTGACTTGGATCGTTGATTATCTTCCTAGCCCTTCCCACACAGAGTTTTGTGCAGATCATCCATTGATGGGAGCGAGTAACAATGATTTTTTTCCATTGTCCTCACTATCCTCAGCAGAGCCTTGCGGTCAGATGCTTTGCAGTTACCATACTAAGCTATGATGTTATTTGAGAAGATGCTCTTGATGTTCCCCTGGAGAAGGCTTTGAGGATGGACTGAGACAGGTTTGCCTTCTTCAGTTTCTACAGGAAGTGCAGACATCGTTGTGTCGTCTTCACTTTGTGGCTAATATGAGTCGACCAGGATAGATCATCTGAGATTTGCACACCCAAGAACTTGGTATTTTGACTCTTTCCACAGCGGCCCCCTTAATTTCCAGAGGTTGATGTATCTCCTGAGTCCTCAGAAGTCCACTATTAATTCTTTGGTCTTGCTCACATTTAAGGCCAGATTGTTGCTGTCACTCCAGCCTATCAGATGCTCCACTTCTTCCCTGTAGACTGTTTCCTCACCATTTCTGTCAAGATCTATGACAGTGATATCATCCGGGAACTTTATGATTTTGTTGGATTCATGCTTGGCCATGCAGTCATGAGTCAGCAAGGTGAACAGCAGAGGACACAGGATGTAGTCCTGATGGACACTCATGCTCAATGAAATACTGATTGAACTATTTCACACACATTCTTTTTGGGGTCTGGTGATGAGAATGTCCACTATCTAGTTACATAAGGGGGTGTTGATGCCCAGCTGGGTCAGCTCTGATATCAGATTCTGGGGGATGACAGTGTTAAAGGCAGAACTAAACTCGATGAACAGCATTCTGACATAGCAATTCTTGTTCTCTAATGTGCCAAGGATTCATGAGGTGCTATAGCTATTGCATCAGCCATGCAGCGCTTAGATCTATAAGCAAACTGTAATGTATCCAGTGTTGCAGGTAGGCTTGAGGTGATATGGTTCTTGATCAACTGCTCAAAACACTTTGTCACTGCTGATGTAAGAGCAACTGGCCGGTAATCATTTAAGGTTGTCGGCTGGGATTTTTTGGGTAAGGGAATGGTTGTCGTATTTTTAAAGCAACCGGGTACAATGGCTAGTTGCAGGGATGTGTTGAATATATCTGCTAGTGCAATGGACATTGGGTAGCACAGTGTCATAGGACCCTTCCTATAATATTATCAGGACCATCTGCTTTTCTTGGGTTTACTCCCCTCAGGGTCTTCAGAACATGAGATATTCTTAGACAAAATCATCTCCTCACCCTGTTCGATAAGGTGCTTATTTGGCGCAGTCTTGTTGTCCATGTCAAATCTGCTGAAGTAGGTGTCTAGTTTGTTCAGAAATTCTGTGTTGTCATCATATGGAGAGGATGCAGGCCTGAATGCCTTGCCAGACACATCTGGAGTCCCTTTGGTCAGAGAAGTGTTCCTGAGTTTTATGTCCATATATCCTCTTATCCTCCTTTATACCTCTGCTTAGATTTGCTCTGGCCTCTCTTTGGGGCATCCTTGTCTTTTGATTTAAATGTAGCATTTCATGCCTTTAGGAGCTCATATACCTCACCAGATAGCTAGGGTTTCGTATTAGCATGCATGATGATACATTTGATGACTGTTACATCAACATATTTTGAAATGAAGGCCATTACAGATTCCGTATATTCCTCCACTTCAGTATGCTGGCTTTAGCACTGCAATCTAATGGTCATGAAAATGGACATTGACCAATTAAGTCAGAAGTCCTTAGAGTGCAAGGACTAGGCCTTGGGGAGAGGAGAAGACGTCACAGTCACTGTCCAGCACTGAGCAAGGAATTATCTAACTACTTTATGTTAATATACAACTCAGGTAATATGCAACTCAGGTAGACTTCCTCTTAGTAAGGAAAAGACAGTGAGGTAGAATCTATGATTACAAAGTCACCCCCAGTGAAACAGTCGGCCCACAGCATAAACCACTAGATGCCACAATCAGCTGCAAACAGGGTCAGAGAAGGCTCCAAGGTCAACAGAGACCAGGCTGAAAACCTGGCAGTTGACTGGAGAGAAAGTACAACAGTTCAAGGATTTACTCAGGGCTCTAGCACCCCAAGAAGAGTAGGAAATAGGTGGAGATGAACAAGAATGGCATCACCTAAAAACAGCATGTATTAGGACTACGGAAGATATGTGGCCAAGCCAGGTATGGAACTAAGGTACATAAGCAAAGCTGGTGGTGGAATGCAGAAGAACAGGAAGTCATCAAAAGAAAGAAGGAGTGCAAAAAGAAGAGGGAGATAGAAAAGACTGACCAGGCTAGGAAGGACTACTGGTTTGCTAACAAAGAAGCTAAGAAAGAAGTCACAATAGCAAAGCAAAGGACATCAGAGGCACTCTACAAACTTCTGGAAAGTGACTCAGTAAGTGGCACAAAGAAACTACATCAGGTTGCAAGGGAAAGACAGCAAGATAAAAGAAGATAGTCAGACACCCTTCATAAGGGATGCCAGCAACATCTTGGTCACCAGTCCACAGGACATCAAAGGCAGATGGAAGGGGTATTTCCAGCAGCTTCTGAATGAAGAAAACCCCACAGAAGCTGTACTGCTGCAGAAACAGCCTATGATTAGAGAAGAGGAGGAGCCCACCCTAGAAGAAGTAAGAACAGCACTAAGGAAAATGAAGTCAGAGAAACCAGCAGGCTCAGAAGAGGTTACAGCAGATATGATAATGATGCAGGGATAGATGCCTGTCCCAGAGACTTCCCATACTCTAGAACAAGCTACCCATCTATATCAAACAAAGCTCTTCATTAGCACTCTTCAAGAAAAATCTTGATGAGTGGATGGGAAATAGGAAATTCACCCTGGGGATCACTTTTGTGGCTCTGCTCGACAGGGATACAGGAAAATAACTTTCTTGGGTGGCAAAAGCCAGGGAACCTTGTTGGCTAGAATTACTTAGACCCTTGGGCCGATAGCCTAGTACCTACCTATGAACCTATGCTGGGTGAGATAGGGGATAAATGGCTCCTGAGAGTACTAACAGCAGCGTGGAGAGAAAGGTGTATCCCAGATGACTGGAGAATAAGCATACTTGTGCCAATGTACAAGAACAAAGGGGACATTCACAACTGTGGGCAGTACAGAGGTATCAAACTCCTATCACATTACATGAAAATTCTGGAGAGGCTGATTGATAAACGGATACTCAGAGTAGTAGAATGTAAGATGGGAGATGAGCAGTTTAGATTCAGATCAGGATGCAGCACAACTGACCCAATGTTTGTAGTGAGACAGATACTTGAAAAGAAGCTAGAGATGAGGAGACAGTCCAAATGGGCATTCCTAGACTTGGAGAAAGCATATAACAAGGTCCCAAAAAAGCTGATCTTGGCTGTACTGTGGTGGTTTGAAGTCCCAGAAACACTGGTAGAATTACTGCAAGCTATGAACAAGGAACCAATGACTCAAGTGTGAACAGTGTTTGGCCTCACAGAGGGGTTCCTAATGGGAGTGGGTGTACACCAGAGTTTAGCTCTGAGCCCACTGCTGTTCATACTGGTGATGGACTACATTAGCAAATATGTCAGAGGGGACAGATCAACAAAGTTACTGTATGCAGACATTGTGGCATTAGAGGCAGACTCTGAGCTAGAAAGGATAGGAGAATGGAATGCAAATCTGAAGGCGCATGGGATAAAGCTTAGCACATATAAGGTAGTGGCAGCAGATAGAAGAAATCAGAAGAAGCTGAGATAAGAGATAGAAGGGAAGATAGTGGAACAGGTAAACAGCTTCAAGTACCTGAGAGGGGTGGTTGAGGAGAAGGGAAGTCTGAATGAAGAAGTCAAAGCTAGAATCAGAGGGGCTGCAGCCAACTGGCATAGAGAGTCAGGTGTAGTCTATGACAGAAGAATGCCAAAGAAATTGAAAATTAAGGTGTAGAAGACAGTGTTGCAACCAGTACTACTGTGTGGTACAGAAACCTGGGTAGTAAAGGCAGAGCAGATGAAGAAGCTACAGGTGATGGAAATGAAGGGCCTGAGATGGGGGATGCACACTGCGGGACAGACGAAGAAATGAGGACATAAGAGCAGAAGCCAAAGTAGCTCCATTTGCAGAAAAGGTCAAAGAGAACAGATTACAATTTGGTGAGGAAGATTTGGGACAGACAGGAAGAGGATAAGAGGAAGCAAAGATGTCCAGCAAAGAGGTGAATGGATTGTGTGAAAGAAGATCTGTGACAGTTAGACAAGAGTGTTGAAGAAGGCAGGCATGTGGCACTGAATCAAGAGAGTTGGTGACAGTTAACACGATACCCCGACCCCATGTAGAAAAAATGGGAAAAAGGGGGCTGATGATGGTTATGATGACTTATGTTAATATACAAAGAGGTTATTCATGTTAAATTTGCTTAAATTAAACAATAGCAAATGGCCTCAGTAGGCTGTTGCTCACAGGTAAAGCTTTTGTATTGGGCGAGTTCTCATTGGTATTTCATATGACAGAGTTCTTGCTGTATTAGTGAGAGAGGGCACAATTTAGTGTCCACAGACTTTTGCACAACAACAAATATAATCTGAGTAGGGTCCAGTTCACAGATACAGATTTTGCATCGGGCTAGTGCTCAGTGGTGTCACTGTGGCAGAGTTTCTGCTGTTTGAGTTACAGAGGGCTCAATTTGATGTCCACAGGCTGTACCTTGTGGAGGAAGATGTTGAATGAGTAGATGGGGACCTAATTTTTAGAAGTCTACAGGTGAGAATAATCCATACCTTTTGCATTTCATTCCATACAAATTTCTTTCTGAAAAAGTATACTTGAAGCAATTACATGAAGTAAAGAAAACTGCGATATGCTTAAGTGGATCCCAATCAATACTCAGAAGCTCATTTTCGCAAATCTAGATGTGTTTTATTGTAATGTGGTACACTGTCCCCATATTATTCTGAGTTTACATCTTTTTATTGAACTGCATTTGCTTGAATCATAAAACACTGCAAGCAATTGGTTGAAAACTCCTTTAATTGAAAATTAATTTCATCTAGCACCAGCACTGTACTATGGCAGAGAGAGAGAGATAAACCTCTGACTACAGCTTAGCAACCCAGGGGCCTGCACAAAGGAGTACTTTGTGCATGATCTCCATGAGCAGTCATGGACACAAGTGTGGATGTTATATCAAGGAGGCAGGGCCTTGACTGACTCACCATGGATGCAGCATGATATGCTAACATGCTGTCCCTGTGATAGTATGTTTGTGCATCAGGGTACAATTTTAGGGAATACAAATACAACTCCTTGGCAGCATATACGACACTGTCTAAGGTACATCATACTTCTCACTTGCCATATACATGGACAGAGAAAGTCTGGGGAGATTTGTCAGAATTGAGCGACCCAGTGAACAAAGTGAGGAGCAACTAGGGTCAGACGATGATCAGCAACAAGTAGGGCTAAAAAACAAAAAATGGTCAATTTTATCCAACAAATATTAGAATACATCATAGAGGGAAGCACATTTGCAAGCATTTTTGAAGGGGAAAGCCCCCTCCATTCATCACCCATTTGGATGACCCCTTAACCCTTGGCATAAATATGATAACTCCATTCACATACAGTCACAGAGAAAAGAGAAAATAATATAGACAGTGAGTGACTACAAATAGCAACAATCACCATTTTGACAATTTGCCTGATTAGCATCATTATACACTTCCACATATCTTTCTAGTCTTTTGTAAATAAACCACATTTTAAGAAAGGGGATTTTAACAAATAGTCCTTCAACTAAATGAGTTTTCAACCATTTTTTTCTGTCGTTTGTGACTCAACCAAATGTAAATGAAGTGAATGCAATTTCAAGGATTGCGGTATCTTGAAGTATTCTACCTACTCTGAGGTATAATGATTGTGAGTGTAACAATAGGAGGTACTGCCAGCCATGCCAGGAGAAGCAGGGTAATGGAAGTATAACTTATGCCAGCACAGCTACCTGGAATTTTGTAAATAATTATATGTGATTTGTATATCAAACTAATTTGTACAGATGCTTAAATGTGTTTGTGAGGTTTGCTTCTGATAAAATGGGTCAACAGTGCACCCTGCTAGAAGGAAAATAAATGTACATGTTTTATTGGAACTAAATTAAATGTATACATTGTAACAGCATACAGTGGGAGAGAAGAGAAGAGGTTAATCCACCTCACTTTTGAAAAAATATTCCTGAAATTAAATTACTTCATGGGTTAAGCCATAAAGATGTTATCCCACACTTTTGAAGGCAGCCAGAGATACAATGTATGTGCTAGAGAGTAGGTTGTAGCTTCTGTATAAAGAGTGGAGTGGTTTTATGACTTTCAGCAGCTGCACCACATCTGAGCAATGCTGTATTTGTGTGTATTGTGACACATAGGTGCTAAACCCTGGTAGCTTCTAGTGATGGGGGATAGTGCGGGAAACAGAGTCAAATTACCATATGTTATGTCATTCTGTATAGAAATAATGTTTTAATATTAGAGGAGATTGAAGTCTCTGGAGCATTCTGTATTCTGTCCTGGATCTGACAACAAGGACCACTCACCAACGTCATTTGCCTTGCTCTATTCAGTAAGTAGGAACAGTAATTCTTTTAGTCAGTCAGGAACAGATAGTGAGACTAGCTAAATGCTGTTTTTCTATAACTGTATGAAACTTTCCATTGGTGTTATTTTGAATACTTCCTGTGACTGAGACTCTGGTGTTTACATAAATAGATATTTAGTATTTTCATATTCTTTTATCATTTATTATTAGATATATATAAATTTTCATTGCGGCTGGTCCTTTTTAGAAAATGTTTAAATTTTGAGAGTATTTGCAAATATTTATTTGGTGCTAACTGTGGTCACTCCTGAAAGCCTTGCTGTTTGGTCAGCTTAACCATTTGTATTAATATTAACTTCACTTGGTATAATTGAATACCCTTTTAAGAGCCTTATAGTAATTGACTGATGGCAGTGAATCTACCTTATAATCTGGGCAAAGTTAGTAGAGCAGGTAATTTGTGCCAGCCTTTCCCCAGGTTTGTGTGTGAAAATTAAATCTCAAAGAGTGTGTGTGTCAGCTATTTGAGCAAGGACATGAAACACTGGTTTCACAGAGAGGGTGCTGAAGGACTTGGCTTCGACACTAGGACCTAACCCTATAGCTGTGCCAGTGGGGATTCTTAATGGGGACCTGGAATGAGACAGATAGAAACAACTAGACCCCAAGCTGAGTGTGTGCCCTGTATGCTCTTCATGGAAACTGTGCTTGATGCAGAGAGGTCTGCATCAGGAACTACTGAGTGTATCCATTTGTATTCCAAGTGAATGTCCCTCTTCAGAGTCAGTGGTGAGAGTTCGGGCTCCTTGATTACTGGCCCAGATTGGGGATGTCACAGTGAGTTACTATGTATGAGTAATAGTAGTATTGGGAACACAGCACCTAACTTTGGGCTGCAATGATTGTGCGATACCATGTATGAGTAACAGGAGTATGGGGAACACAGGATCCATCTCTGAGGTAAAATGACTGTGAGTTACTATGCATGATTAACAGGAGTACAGGGACCACAGCACCCATTTCTGGGGTATAATGATTGTGAGTTACTATGTATGTTTAACAGGAGTATGAGGAGCACAGCACCCATCTCTGAGGTAAAATGATTGTGAGTTACTATGTATGAGTAATAGGAGTATGGGGAGCACAGCACCCATTTCTGAGGAACAATGATTGTGAATTAGTTAAATTTTCTAAGACTCAATATTTGTAGTACCAGGTATCTCACTTCCAAAATGGAGATTAGATAATGTGTATCTGACATAGACAGGGCATATAATAAGGTATGTCATATTAATCAGGTATGCTTTTGCTTAGACTAACACTATATATGGATGCGGGAAAATTTTAATGGGCATGTATGACTTTGTTCAAATGGGTAGTAACGCAGGTTTGAAAAACACTTTTAGTATAACAGTATATATCATTTCTTTTTTTTTCTCAAGCAATACCAGTCAAAACACACATCAAATGTACAATCACACTTATAAAAAAAGGCTAAACTATCTGTCCAGTAATACAATATCAGGTTCCCTACCATGACAGAACTCACTGTGCTTTACAACAGGAGTCTTCACTTATAAGTGGCATACAAATATTCAAGGCCCAGCTAGTATCTACTCCACAGTGAATGAGCGTGGTGCCAGTATTAAAACTATGCATCCTTTCTATGCCCTTAAGTTTCCCTGTGGTTACGGTGTGGTCTTGTGTGCTTCTGGGATTGGTGCTCCTCAAAAAAAGAGCAGAAAAGAAATCTGCGTTTTAGCTTAATTGTGCTCTTTCTTTGAGTGCAATCTCAGAGTATAATATATAATGAAAAAAATGTGAGGGTTAAGGGGACTTTCTCCCTCAAAAATAGTTTTTATTAGCTTTTTGTTTTTATTGAAAAGTTTTATACTTTTTACCATTTTGTGTGCTGGAAGTGTGCGCTGGAAAAACTGCATAACTTTATATTTAAATCTCAATACCTTCAAGTCATACTCCCCCATCGTTTTTTTACACCACACCACTAGCAGTGACTTTAATAAGCACCAAGTGCCCCTTCAAACACACACCCTTATATTAACCTTACATTATCTTACTTCAGATATTTTTTTAAAAATATATAAACCCAAACAGTCAAGGACCTTAATTAAAATTGAAGTACTTGATCAACAGAAATTTACCAGACTGAGTCTGTAGGCAAAGGGAATAAAGTGTGCAGGTAATTCAGTCTCATGTTCTAATTGATACAGTGTTAATGTCATTCCACTTCCACTAAAGAGAACATGATGAAGACTTAAAGTTATTCATTTAATTACAGTGATGGACCTTGATACTTGATTTGACAACTACATGTGCCCACCCATGCTGTTAAGCATTTACTGATCAAAACTAAAGAAGCAACATTTACAACAGTCTACAACTTCAGTTACACTTTTGTTTGAAAGCTTTTAACATTTATTCAAAGGATTTTTACTAAACAAACAATAATAATAACAATAATCATATAATGCCTAGTTCCTAATACTGCCTGATAACATTTCCACATGCTTTTTCGATATCCTCCACTGAAAGCTCAATTCACTGAAACACAATTCACTGAAACACATTTCACTGAAAGTTATATATGGCCTTTTCCCCACTGTAGCGTGACCCTGGAGTCAGTATATATAGTAAGGGGGGGGGGGCATATCCCTCCACATAGTTTGGATATATATATTATGTTCAGAAAATAGTAACTTATTGGAATTGCAAGTATCCATGTATATAGGTTTATAGGTAGGTACTAGGCTATCGGCCCTAGAACCTACGTAAGCCTAGCCAACAAAGTTCCCTGGCTTACACCAACCCAAGAAAGTTAATTTCCTGTGTCCCTGTCGAGCAGAGCCACAGTGATCCCCGGGGTGTATTTCCTATTTCCCATCCACTCATCAAGATTTTTCTTGAAGAGTGTTAATGAGGAACTTTGCTTGACATAGATGGGTAGCTTGTTTCAGAGTATGGGAAGTCTCTGAGATAGGAATCTATCCCTCCAGCAAGTCCTGTTTATTGTGGTGACAAGGTTTAGGTCCCTAGAGCGTGTAGCTCAGAGGGATTGGGATTTCTTTAGGTGTAGCATGTCCAACAGCTCTGGGTTTTACATAGCTTTATATGTTATGCAGAGATCACCTCAGAGTAGGCAATATGCTACAAAGTAAAGCTGGAGTTTTTTGAGACGATCAGTGTAGGGCATCTGCTTGAGGCCAGTAATCCTCTTTGTGAGGTACTTCTGTGGCCTTTCCAGCTGCTGCAGATGTCTTGTGAGGTACATTCCAAAAGGGGCGTTGTACTCTATAATGGGTCTAATGAGTGTCGAGTAGAGGGGAACAATGACCTCTTTTTTCCTGGTTGAGAACCCTTTTATGATGAGGTGTGCCATGTAGAAGGATTTCCTGACTACTGTGGTAATGTGATTATCAAAGGAGAGACTACTGTCCACCTGGGTTCCAAGGTCTCTTGTCACACATTCAGTGTTAAGAAGACTGCCGCCTATGTGGTAGTTCATGGGTACAGAGTTTTTACCAAAGGGGATAACAATGCATTTTTTGGCATTGAGCTTGAGGCCATGGCTCTGATACCAGGCATCTGTCTCAGTGACGCCCTTCTGTAGGATGTCCACATCATTTGAGGACTTGACTATAGCTCCTAGTTTGCAGTCATCTGTGAACTTCACTAGCCAGAGGCCTTCTGTGTTAGCCTGTACTTCAGAGAAGTAGATACCAAACAGGAGAGGTCCCAGGACTGAACCCTGTGGTACTCCACTTGTCACTGGTTTGAAGACAGATTTGGAGTCTGCGTCTTTTACAGTGTGGGTTCTGTCAGTGAGCCAGTTGGCAACCCATCTTGTGACATAGGGATTTATACCTAGTTTAGTGAGTTTAGCTATAATTCCAGAATGGGGGATGGTATCGAAAGCCTTGGCGAAGTCAAGATAGGCTGTGTGAACCACCTTATCCTTGTCTACGGCTTGGTGACTGCCTTAAAGAAGTCGACCAGGTTCAGGAGGCAAGATCTGCCTTTCACAAACCCAAAATGGGTGGGGTCCAGAGTTTGAAGTTACCAATGTCTTTGTTTATGAATTCCATGATGATACATTCCATGGCCTTGCAGATCAGGCTCATCAGGCTAATAGGGCGATAGTTCCCAGGATTAGTGGTGGCTCCCCCTTTGTGGAGTGGGATAACTGTTGCTGTGCACCATTCAGTTGGCACAAAGCCTGACGTGAGGCTATGACTGAACATGTTGCTTACGTGGGGAGCCAGTTCGTTCTGAAGTTCGTGTAAAACGCAGCCTGGGATGTTGTCCGGTCCCATGGATGCTGTGTTTTTGGCTGTAGAGAGTGCTGTTTTTACCTGTGAAGTTGTGATTACAAGAACTCTGCATTCTTCCTGTATAGATATGGGCCCTTTAGGGGGTGAGGGGGGGGGGTAAAGTTAGCACTGAACGTATCTGCCAGGATGTTGGCAATATCAGTTTGTTCTGTAATTTTTGTGCCATCGTGCTGTAACTCAGAGCAGATCTGGGTGTTGCCATTGAGATTCTTGACATAGCTATAGAATGCTTTGTGGTTGTCCTTAGAATCAGTGGCAATCTTGTTTTCATAGCTAGCTTTGGAGGATCTTATAAAATAACAGCTTCTTGCTGAGGCTGACCAGGGAGCTCCTCCACTCATGGGATTTTACTCTCTTTTGCAACAAGTTCTTCCTTCTGTTGTAGAGTTTGTTTATGGCAGGGGACCACCAGATTGGCTTCCTTTTTCTGGAAGATAGCATCTTGGTTCTGTTTGGAATAGCATGATTCATGCACTCGTGTAAGTGCTTATAGAGTACATTTGTGTAGGATTCAGCAGTCGTAACTGTATTGTCCATCTGCATGGGTGTCATGAAGTTCACTACTTCTGTCTTAAGAAGCATGAATTTGGCTTTGGAGAAATATTTTACCGTGGATTCATTAATGGGGGGTGGGGGCAGGATGTGGATATCTAGGCTGATTAGCTTATGGTTGGATCTGACCAACAAGGAGTTGACTTCAGGTGTGGAACACCGGTCACTCATGTTGGTAATGACTAGGTCTAGGATATTGTTGCCCCTGGTGGGGGTGTGGATAAGTTGATCTAGGCCACTGGAATTTATGAATTCCAGAAAGCGCTGAGCGAAGGAGCTGGTACATGTGTAGTTTTCTCAGTTAATGGTGGGGTAGTTGAAATCGCCCAATATTAGGGTGTTTGGTTGAACCCTAATATTTTTCCGATATATCAAGAAAAGAGGAGTGGGAATCCTTGGGCATGGTGGGGGATCTGTAGCAAGCTACAATTTGGATTGCAGTTTTGCCCAGAGTTAGTTGCACTTGGATAACCTCAGCTGCATTATGCTGAGCAACTAGCCTGGAGGTGTGGATATCCTTAATGAATATGGACACACCTCCGCCTTTGGTGTTCCGGTCCAGGTTAGATGGCCGAAAAGTGTGGTATGAGTTATAGCCTGGTAATGCAGGGGTGCTCACTGGAGCTTTGAGCCAGGTCTCAGTCACTGCACAAACATCGATGTTCTCCATTTTAAGGAGTGCCTCGAGTGAGTGCATTTTGAGATTTAGACTTCTAGCATTGAGTAGCATTACCCTCAATTTATGCTTGCCTGTTCCTGTTATGGTGGTGAATTTGTCATTTGAACCTTGCCTAAAAAAGACAATATAGGGGCGGCAAGAGCCTTTGCCAGTATCTGGAATCCCAGGGGTAACAGGTGCAGGCCATCTCTGGCAAAGCATCGTGGTCTGTCGACCATGTCATCCCAGGCAGACAGATACTGGATCCCCTTAGAATGACACCAGAAGCTTAGCCAATTGATAAAGTCAATCATTTTGTCCTTGTACTGCGGTATCATTCTGGGCGATGGCAAGATGCTACACAGGGCTAGGGTCATACCTGCCTGGGCTACAAGATCGGAGAGCTCTTCCATGTCTCATTTCATGTAGTCTGGGTAGGTATGTCTCAGGTCATTCACACCAACATGGACAATAACAGAGTCATATTATAATTCAAAATATTTAAAATAGGTGGGGGGCTATGCCCTCCACCCCCCCCCTTACTATATATACTAACTCCAGGGTTGCACTACAGTGGGGAAAAGGCAATATATAACTTTCAGTGAAATGTGTTTCAGTGAATTGTGTTTTCAGTGAATTGAGCTTTCAGTGAATTGTGCACAGTCAAATGTGTTTCAGTGAAATGTACTTTCAGTGAATAGTCCTAGACCCATATATATATATATATATATATATATATATATATATATATATATATATATATATGTGTGTGTGTGTGTGTATGTGTGTGTGTGTGTGTGTGTGTGTGTGTGTGTGTGTGTGTATATACAAATTAAAAAAAAAATGAATGACAAGTTAAGCACCTTAAAGGACTGGCATATTATCTTTATCCCTTAACACTTCCATATTAACAAGACATCCTTAAATGTGTGAATTTAATTCTAAGAGTATTCCATCTCAGCAGGAAAATGACGCCTGATCTGCTAAGATGGTGGTGGAGCACCAAAACACACTGAATGCACCGACACATGTATACACACACACACACACACACACACACACACACACACACACACTCTTTTCGATAGTAATCTAGTGCTAGGATTTTTCCACTCTTAAATGAAAACTCTCTTCATTCGAAAGAACCGTTTTCACAAAGTCCACTCTGTCAATGTGATTCAACAAATCTTCATGCAATTACAAATTACAAAATAAACTGAACAAAATGAGATAAACCTGTGTGATAGTGCATTACAAAACAGTTCAGTAGAGATATTATTTTCTACTCAATTAAATGACTTTGAGCAGCAAGGAAAGTGTAATAGCGAAATGTGACCTTCACAACATAATTATGCTATGACTGTGCAGTATGGATTATTCCGTTGACAGGTGCATTTTAAAAAAATTCAGTGCAATTTTACTAGCAATAAGGAACATGTGGTATATTTTATATAATGCAGCACTTTGAAAAGAAACTAATCTAAACTACTGTCTGTACTCTTAACACGTGCATGTATACAGCAGCATTCTTGACTGCATGTAAACAAGCAGCAGTGCCTTTTGTAGCTCCAGTTATCTTTTATGCATTAGGAATTGTAGGTATTGTAGCTGCAAGGAAAGGTCAGCTTCATAACTGCCATCTGCAAAGCATATGCTACTGCAGAATGTATCTGATGCTCCTTCCAACAGATGGTACCATTACTCCTGACTGCAGATTCTAAAATACTCTAAAGTTATCACTGTAGATAGTTTGTGACAGATTCACTGGGTGAGGTGTGCATAAATTTTTGTACAAATCCTGTAAGTGTCACTGAGAATTTTGCAACATAAAAAGATAAAAGGAAAGAAAAACTTAAAATAAATTATAAGATGTTGTTGTCTTGGAATAAGACTACTATACAAATCTGTAACTGAAAGAGGGCCTGGTTATAAAGGGGATATGTAGAAATAAATAAATGTATTAGCATAATTTGAAGTGAAATTCAAAGCTGGTGGGAGCAGGAATTATGGAAAGATGTGAGGTGTATGTGTTTCCAGAAAAAGCAGTAAGTTTAAGGACCAATATTTGAGTGTCTTCATAGTAAAGTGTAGTAGGATTGTCAAACACATTGACTAAATAGGACAAAATGGCATTAGAAGGAAAGGGGGTGGGGGAGAAAGTGTTATAGATTTCTTATAGTCTGAAAATGTGGTAAAATAATAGCAGCCTAAGAGTATGGAAGTCCATATCAGTCAAGAAACTCAGTTTCTGATTTACATCGCAGAAATGACTAATTGAATTAAATATTCCACTGTACTTATTTGGGTGTACTTTTGAAGAAAGAAAGTTCACTACTTCGAACTTCAAAAGTACACCCACACTAACGCGAAAGTGCACTTACACGAAAGTGCACTTTCGTGAACCCGCTAGACCGAACGGGCTAGCAGTCACGGACCTTAGGGTTAGGGCATGGGTCATGGTAAGGGGATAGCCCTACTAGCTATCGCCTTAACCTAACTCTTGCCCTAGCCCTAAAGTTCATGACTACCGCACGGCAGTGGAAGACATTCCAAGTCGGGCTATGTCCTCACTGTGCTGTGATAGTCACGGACCTTAGGGTTAGGGCACGGGTTAGGGTAATGGGATAGTTAGTAGGGCTATCCCCTTACCTTGACCCATGCCCTAACCCTAAGGTCCGTGACTATTGCACCACAGTGGAGGACATAGCCCGTATTTCAATGTCCTCCATTGTGGTGCAGTAGATTCGGTCTAGTGAGCTTAAGCGAAAGTGCACTTTCGCTTAAGTGGGGATCTACTTTCCCATTTCGAAAAAGTGAATTTTCATTGAAGGAAAGTACACCCACTTATTTATTTCACACATTTTTAAGTATATTGCTTTTCTTTTTCAAATCATAGTACATAAAAGACACCTTGCCTTATTTGCAGTCAACAAAATGTGATAGTGTAGCACAAATATGACCGTTTGCATTATTGTTTTCTTTGGAATTATGTTGAATTTATTTGAGATCATTCTATTCATTAGTGGACATAAAGGCCATGCATGGAAGTGCAGCAAAAAATTTATTCTGGTCAAGCAGAGATGGAAAGTATAGTGTTGCTGCATCGTATCAATCCTCCCTCCCAAAACACAAACACAAACACACACAAATACCTACAATCTTAAGCTTAGCGTCTTCTGCAGCATGGTACCTAAGTGGTAAAATCTCTGTATCCTAACTAGAAGTTCTGGATTTCAGTCCTGTACTCCGGTCACGCTCTATAATGGCTTTTATATGGGTAATACAGTTTCTTTCCACCTCCCCAAACTGTACTGTTAGATTTCATACACAAAAGTCTGTATGTGTTTGTGTGTATACACACACACACACACACACACACACACACACACACACACACGCACATATGTATATGCACACACACATATACACATTCTATTCTATTCTAATTATCTTTACTCCTACCCTTGAAGCCAGGACTGTGGTAACATAGGTCTGAGAGGTGTTCATTCTCTTATTGTCATAAGGCACAAATACATTAAAATTAAATACTCTCATAATTACTTATGAGCAATACTGAAAAGTGATCATGCATATTAAGCCAACAGCTGGGTAACATCTTAGGAAAATGTAATGAGTAGTATAAGAGTAAAATAAAGAAAAAAATAAAAACAATTGCCTATTTTATTTATCCACTAAACAGCACAAGACACAGAAGACTGAGCAGAACATTGACTATGAGTGAACACCTGAAACACATAGGGCTGTCATTTATATTCACTTCAGAAGCAAGTTTGGTTTAGCAAACTATTAGAATTTGTACTTTATTGGAATGTATAATGTAATTTATTTATAATCTTTAAGAATGTAGTGCATTTTTCTTTATGTGGAAGGAAAATTAAATTGTAGAATTACATTTCAAGTATGTACTTCCAGGTGGATTATATGTAGGTACTGAACTCAGCTAAGAAAAGTGCAACAAAAAAAACACCCTCATATCTGCTCATTTGACAGTTGAAGTGGCATCACTTAAAATAAAAGGGACAGCAACCATTGCTTCATACAATGCAGTCTAGTTTAATGGGCATCGTGATACTATACCCTACAGATCTCTCCTCCAGTTTCATTGTTATATTGTTAGCAGTGGAAATTGTTTCAGAGAAAGCTTTGAGCCCACAGCTCACACATGCATCTCACAAGAGTGCTGTAAAGAACAGTACAGTCGGAGATGATACAGAAAACTCCCTTTAGTACATGGTATACTATTGCTGTGACCTATCACCAGGCACAAACAAACTGGGTCAGAATTTACTTACAGTTTTCACCACCGAATGCAATGTAAGGTATTTTGTGGTTTGCACTGTTACATTGGACCACAAAGTATGGTGTAGGCTCAGCTTCTTCCACATAGCAGTTTAGTGAGCTATGCAAAGACAGCTGAAGAATTCTGAAATCATTACACACTAGGATTTGCCTCCTAACAGGGTTTCACATCCTTTGTATTAACTGCTGTGCATTGTTTACAGATAAAAGAGCTGAGCAGTAATCTTTCTCTTCATCCTGTCCTCTATCTGTGTGTGTGTGTGTGTGTGTGTGTGTGTGTGTGTGTGTGTGTGTGTGTCTATAAATGACATATACAGGAGACTGAATACTCTAAACATTGATTTATCCAGACACATTATTCTAGTGAAGTAAACGGATTAGCTTGATCCTGGCTTGTTTTGTCTTGTTCTTCCCCCATCATGCATTTTATGCTGTTCCTTTTTCCCAGTGGTCAAATCTTGACTACATTACCCGCACTGGAAATTTATTTACAACTCATTCATTTGCAGTAGAAGGTAAGTGGATGCAGGCCTAGGTGTCTAACTTCCTGCTTGTTGCCATGACAACTGTGAAGAATATTTGATTGCTCCTGGCCTTTCTCTAATACAGGAGAAGATGAGCCATAGACATGCATTTTGATTATTTGTTTAAAATCCAAGTGACAGAAAGTAGTGCTTCTCTGCTCAATTATTAAGGGTTTGTACTTACAAGTGGCCTTTAAAAAACAATTTTCTGTTTTGCACATACATGAATAGCAGACAAACTTAACACCAGACACAGGACACTAATGCTGTGCAGTGATTTCATGTGTGATAAGAAAAAAAGGAGATTATCTGGCAGAAGTATATTCATTCAGATCTAGCTCAAGAATGCTTAGCAATATTTATTTATTCACATGACTGTGTCTGACTGCTGTTTATCTTTATTAAAATGGAAGGTCTACTAGGCTGAGTATATTTTCAATGAAAAGGCAGGGAGGAACTCCCTACTATATTGCATTGGCAAATGGAGTAGATATGCATAAATATGAGGCATACCTCAATAAAGTCTTATGCAAATAATATCTGTATGTGTGAGTGTGTGTGTATGACAGTAATGACAGTTCAGAATTAATAGCCTACATACTTACATACTAAGGATTCTTTGACACATATAGGTAGATGGATAGATATTTACAGATGGATAGCAATATACACTTATTTCTATAATATCTATATCTACCAATAGATAGACTGACAGATAGCTTGATTGATATAGAAAAGCTTATGTGGGTATCCTGTCACATAGCTAGCAAGATAGGCAGACAAAGGCAGATATGAGTTACTATATCTGTTAGCCTTTTTTTAATATTCATAGAACAGGCAAGGCAAAATCTGGAATGCTAACAGATAAGAAGGCAAAACTAGATTAAAGGAATACATGCATCACTAAGAAATATGCAATGCATACAGTAGAGAAAAGATGACTTTAAAGCTCGCTAAATCCCTGCTGTAGCACAGTTAACCATTTTATTACTGCTCAAGCATCATTGTGTAGGTAATTTGACTGCCTTGGTATGTTTCCACTTGCATAGCTCACTTTTGCGTTTCAAAACCTTTTTTCTTAATATTGAATTCTGTAACAGATATGTACGAGATCACATTCATCATGGATATTCTAATCTAATAATTTGGTAAGGTGAAGTTGTTGTAGGGTACTTAAAGAATCCCTTCAGTGCAATTTAGCAACTCTTTCAGTTGCTAATAGCAAATCCAATGTAAATTACAAATACAATTTTCCCTTTATTAGTTCAGTAATGCCGAAAGTACTATAACTGTAACTTCTGACTTCCCTTGTACAGTAGTCCAGAGCAGCCTTGATTTTGTATTGGCAAGTTTACCCAATAAAATGTTATACAGTATAGCCTTTCTGGTGCTTTCAGAAACAGAGTGGTCTTTCAGATATCTTATCATTTTATTAAAACACAGATTTAATTACATCAATACATGAAATTGAGTATTCTTGTAGAAAATGAAGGGGAAATCTCAAAACTAATACTGCAGTTTGTTTAGCAGTTCCAAGATATAGTTCACAGTTGGGTTCTAAAGTTCAGTTGAAAATAAAATTCTAATTCTCAATTAAAAATTAGAGTAGTTCTTTATGAAACACTGCACTCCTATCTACCTCAAGCAAAGGATAACATTTATACTCCATCCTCAGGATTCAACATCTAGTACTCCAGCTCTTTTTTTTTTTTTTTTTTGCAGGCTTAGGGGCAACTTTTTTTACATGCATACAGCTTCCCATGAGATTCTCCTACAGACCTTCTCTACCTAGATGCCTCAGAATTAAAATCTGGAACTTAATTGCTTCTCTACTAGTGTTCATTATATTGCTCCTAACATGTTCCTGTTCCCTGGATACTCATTGTCCTTTGATGTCTCTCAGTGGGTTGTATCAGTGATCCCTAGGATCAACAGCAAACAACTGTACTCAGTACCCCTACCAACGTGTCCTCAGTCATTTGAGCCTCAAGGAATGGGCTGCATGCCAAAGACATCCTGTTTGCATAAAGGTGGCTGTGGTTGGATGATATTTAATTTAAAAGAATATGCTGGCAGTTCAGTGGCCAATGAGTCAGTCTATAATTACTTTTCTTCTGTGTGTAACAAAACTGAAATGGGACATGCTCTATACCAAGTATAAATTCCCTTCAAAGCTAGTAGTGTCTGAGTGAGGTACTTATAGGTAACTCCCTTTCTATTGCTTCTCATTGTTTGTGAGCTCTCTGCTTTCCATTGTCTGAAATTTTACAGTATTGTTGCTTAATTCTGAGGTGGCTACATGTACCAGAAATTGGAGATGTCTGGGGTTATAAAAATAAGTTCTAAATACAGCATACTTTTCAGTTTCCTGAAAGTTCGTTCACCTTTATTTTTTGTTGAATAATCAAATAATCCTTTCTCTTAATTAGGACAGTCATGGGCAAGCAATGGCTGAATAGGCAGGGACAAATTTACAGTAATATATCAGCTGGTTTCGACAATTCTCAACTGCCTCTTAAGATATGGAGATTTGATATTGTTTCAGATGTGCTTTCTCAGGCTGGTTAAGCTTATTCTACCAGGCATTTCTTAGAATATGTCCTTGCTACTCATTCAAATTCTTTGTTTTCCTCTTTTATGAAACATACATAACTTCTGCACTATTTTGACTTCATGATGTGCTGGAGAGTCTTAATTTCTGCAAACATACTAGTTTCTGTTATAGGTTTCTAAATGTTTTTGTGATATAACTGTTCTGCTTTCATTTTTCTGGCTGCCTAACTGTATAATCCACTTGATGTAGCTTTTTTAGAACTTCAGAATTCTACAAAATTCACAATGAAGTTATTTTCAGCACTAGACAACAAAACAAATACTCTCCCCTTGGTTTAAATTCTTTAAGACAAGTATCTGCCTTATATGCTTTCTGTTGTTCCTCCCATGTCCTCTCTGTCCATTTCTGATTACTGCAGTACTTCCCTAAGAGAAAAGTACAGATATGCGAGTAGGCTAATTTCTCCCATCTTCTTCTGTAACTTCCCATAACATTTGTTTGAGGATGGTATACAGATGTCCTTAGTTTCTTCACTTTAAAAAGTGGACACAGTTCTTGCATTACTCTGTACACAAATGTGGTGCCTTGGTCGAGTGGTGGGAATTTCTCAAGGAACTCCTACCCTAAGAAAAAAAGTTCCATTTGTTTTGCTATGACCATTGCACTGGCTCTTTGTAAGGGAACTTTCTGAGGAAAGCTGCTTGCAAAGTCAATAATTGCAAAGATATACTGGTGGCCTTTATACAAATTTACAATTAGACCCACAATGTCAACTGTTGTTTTACACATCCAGCATGGGTAATGGTATCAAAGGGTTTTTATACCCACTCGCCTTAAGGTATTCTTAACTACAGGCTCTTCAGTGACAGTTTCCATGGCGGCTTCTTGTTTATTTAGCCCTTCCACAAATAGGCAATGCTTAGCTCATTTTTATTCCATCACATCACATGTTATATGTTAGTGATACAGGTTTCTGGCATTATGTCTGGTTGAAACTTTTTGCCCCATAGCTGCCATTTACATTTGTGAAAGTCTTGGCCAATTATTAGATGATGTGTTCAGTAAGGCACTTGAGCAAAAAGGTGTAACACTTTACATAGAAAAGTTAATATGTCTACCTGTGATAAAGGGCCTTCTTTTTTGTTTCCAAGCACCCTCATTACTTTGATATTTTGTCTATGTTCTGTTTAATGCTTTTACGATTTAACTAAAGCATTGTTTTCCTGAATCCAGCAATCTTGTGCATTTCATTTTTTTACACAGTGGTTTTATATTTGACAATTATACTGATATTACAGTGATAGCAAGCAGATTTTAAACTTATACCATTTCATGTTCTAGGTTCAGATTCTATTCATAGGCTTTTAGGTAAAATTTGTTGACCAGCAGTACCAGGTTTTACATACATAGTATTGTTGTCACTAATCCTGCAGTGTGTGTCTATATGCACTTTTGTACCACCTTTAGAATAAACCAGCTCAAATGGTGATAGTTTTTTTTTTTGGTTTGTTTGTTTGCAAGCAGAGATGCATCCTTAAGTGAAGGCTTATCATTAGCCCTTGTTACATGCAAGTTTAAATTAGACTTTGCAAGTTCAGTTAACACTAACTGTACTACTAAAAGTCATTTGTTAGACGACTTAAGGTCAATGTGGAATATATATACTTTATAAGTTATAAGGGAGTATCCTTTTAAATGTTAACCATGACCAAGAGTTATAAATGTTTACCTATACTAGTTACATGATAATGTAGCCATTGTTTTAAAATATCTAGTCAGTCAGCCATTTGTGACCTTCTGGTCTGGCCATAATAAATGTCCAGCATTAAAGGACTGTGACTCAGGTGAAACTCTAGCTCATTCCAAAATTTTGCCTTTAGGCTTCTGATAGTTATCAGTGTGCAGTGGTGGTGCTGCGGTAGTGTTGTCGCTTCACAGTAAGACGTTGTCCTGTTCGATTCTCAGCTAGAATGTCTTCTGTGTGGAGACATGCATGAATGATATGCATACCTTCATTGAAGGTTGTGCATCAGGGCCAGCAACTTGGCATGTAAAAATCTACTGCCAATCATTAGCAGATCGGAGTTCTGCTGTGGCAACCCCTAACCGGGAAAAGCCGAAAGACACAACAACATATCTTCTAGTCCACATAAGCTTTCTGAGAGTCACCAGTTAACTCCATCCATCCATCCTCAACCCCTTTTCCCATTTTGCAGACGGAGTCAGGGTGTCACTTCAGCAGTGACAAGCATCTCGAGCCAAGGTTTACACCGCCAGGTGGCTAGCCCTTGCGACTGTCATCACCAGTTAACTGTGATGATGAAATTCTGCTCCA
>NC_056749.1:445447603-445480103 GCF_019279795.1 Protopterus annectens | reverse complement strand
GCTAGGCCATATTTATGGAATTTTTAAATGACAACACATCAAACATAGATCATAAGCATTATGTTGTGCCAACTATAGATATTTTACTTATTTCCCTAATTAGTTGTAAACACATGGATAATACAATATACATAATGTATGTAATCCCTGAACTACATTGCCCAAGGGTGCTATCTCTGGGGACCACTGTAATAAGGAAGTACCGAATATCCTTTAAATGCCTTTCAACTTTATTTCACAGCTTACTCTGAAATAGTTCAGTATCATGAAAGGAGACACTTGGGCAATAATAACATTGGCGTGCGTTATGCATGTTTATCCACAAGTACTGACATTAGACTGCAAGGTCGACGTACAAAAGGTTTAATGAATGCAGAGTTGAGTAAGTGCTGCAACATCCACACACCCATCACTGATTATTACAGATATACCTTAAACCCAGTTTTTAAATAGTTTTCCTAATTTGTAGCTTTCAGCTTTGAACATTTCTTTGAACTTGATTTGCTGAAAAATATTTGTGTAAAGTGCTTTGTTAGAATTATTTACTTTCTGGGTTTTCTTGTAAATGTATTAATTTACTATTTAGCAATATTTCACTTTTTATTATTTGAAAGTTTTTGTTTTTTTTTTAAGTTTTTCTGACTCGGTTTTAAAAATGCAAAACAGCTGTTTAGTAGGAGGCTCGGCAAAAGAACCAATAAACTCCCTCTGCACAGAAAATTCATATAAGCAACAAATAATTAATCTTCTTTTCAATGAAAATCTGATAGTAACAGAGTTCTATTTCTTAACATTATTCAGTCTAAAGACTGAAGAGATTTAGAGTAAGCTAAACAACACTAAAGACAATGGGTCTGGAAGAATGAGGCAGAATCATATTAAATGAAACCAAAAGGAAGAATGCTAACAACATTTACTGAAAGGGAACCGTGTGCAAAGGTACTGGATTGCTTTGCCTTGCCTAATGCCTGCTCTAAGTCAGTACTACACAGCAGCAGCAGTTAAAAGAGATACTTGTATAAGATATTGCAGTTGGAATGCAGTTTAGCATCATGGAAGGAACTTGACTGGTTTGCACACCAGAAGAACCACTATATCATGGGTAATAGTTGATATAGCAATAACTAGTTAATAATTATTTGAGGAAGAGTTAATGTGTTTCATAGTTTTTAAGTCCGTTTTGTGTAGTTTACAAGTTGTGTAGCTCAATCTGACTGCTATAGCTACACTGTGCATATTTGGTCAAGCAGCTGCAGATCACCGAGAAGAAATATTATTGAAGCAAAGAGGCACGTCCACAGCATATCGCACTGCTGTTTTAAACATCTGGCATGAATGATGTACTGATATGGAAGGCTATATCATTTACCTTATATTAATTTTATTAATGTGTAGGAATATTCTCATCTTACGTTTTATCAACAAACATCTTTTTTTAGATCATGTTTTTGTGTCTCTTGATTCAGTTTTTAATATATTAGATCAATTAAATTCTATAAATATCTAGAATCTGCACTGTCACATATGGTCAATTTGTCAGTAGTAAGTCTATGAGTTCTGTGGCATTTTGCTGGCTGCATTAATGTTTGGTTGGACTTGTGGTACTGTTGATGGTCAGATCACTTTTCCCTGGTGGTAGAGCAGAATTTCTCAGTGCTGACAAAGTGATTTTCCTGGCTTCAACTGATCAGTTGCTTTCATCCATAGCATATTTAATACTACTGCATTGGCCTGTCCTCTGTAATTTATGCTGATAGGTGCAAGTTTGTCATTTTCCTTTCTCAGCTGAAACTAAACTGCCCAAGCATGTTACCTGCTCCTCCATATTTGCATCTTGCTCATATATATATATATATATATAGTGAGAGAGAGAGAGAAAGGGAGAATCGCTCTATTAGTATGTTCAGCAAGAGAGAATTAAACCTGGGATTACAAGACAAACTGTGTTAATACATAGCTCTAACTTCTGGGAATATAACACATCTATCATTTTTTTCTTTACTTCCTTCAAGTTTTCTTCATTATGTCCACTGGTTCATAGGTAAATACTAAGCAGTCAGTCTGCAGACTATTACTTGCATAGCCAATAACTAGACAATGACTAAAAGTGATAATCAAACCCTGCATCTTGTGCTGTGAGGTAAATCCCTTAAGCATTAAGCCAGAACACTTTGTTACTGCAGAAGTGTGATAGCCATAGCATTCGTATGTAGCCAGTAGGTATAGAGGAAATTTAGGATAGTTAGTGAAAATGTATATTCTGCTAAAGGATCACTCTGAGTGGTATCTAGCATTATTACTGACAAGTTGCAGAAATCCAGAAGTTATCAAAATGGCAAATGGCATGCAGGTGACATGTAGGCCTGTGCTGTGGAAGCAAGGATCTTTACTGCCCTCAGAATGACAGTCTGTGGTAACAATTTGACATGTTGGGACCTGCTAAAGATAATCCTGAAACATGGAGACTGAATGGCCATAAAAAGGCCTTACATATATTAAATCAGAGAAGGTAATTTCCAGGAAGTATGGTAATCTTGGAGATGGTGTGTTTAAGTCCAGGGAGTACAGGGGACAAGTCCCCCTGCAACGAGAAGTTTAATGGAGAACAAAGATGTTTGATGCCCCCCTCTTCTTCTAGATTTTCAGCCTTTTTTCCAGTGTCACAATTAGATTTTGGAGTGCCAACATTTTGTCAGAGATTCAGTTCTGCGTTCAATTACTGTACTTTCATTTAGCTTTTATAGCTATGGAAAGCACAAAGATACGCTACTATCCACATTCTCAAACAGATCTGTTATGCCTTATTAGCATGGAACAAATCATAGCCATGCAATATATTCAAGATTTCTTCTTCTTTTTTCTCATGCCTCCTTGAAATGAAAATATTCTCTCTTACCACTGATTTTGTGCCCACAATTTTATTCTGCCCCTTGTAATATTAAATGGTTACAATGGAAATGTCTCCTTACAAAAGCATCTACCAAGAGGCAAGAAAATTCCAAGCTCATCCTATAAATACTCCTAAACCACAAACAGACTATCATCCACTTCGTGTTACCATAATTTCATCCTTTCATCCTTTCTATCACAGCCTACATTCACTCTCCTAACAACCGGTCATCACCTCCCTCATCCTTAACAAATGGAATTAAACTAAGCTCCCTTCAGCTTCTAAACTCCAGGCAGATGCACAAGAACAAATAGGTCTGCCCTGGCAAACGAAGTTTATGTTCTATATCACAGTAACTCCTTCAGTTGTACCTTCCATGCAGCTTAATGCTCTAGACATCAGGATAATCTCCAGTCATAGTAAAATAATCTTCTTCAACATGCCTCTGATCCATTTCTGCTGCAGTTACAGGATGTATAGATAAAATAATTAGCTAGATTATCTTTTCCCCTTTTCTTATTGTGCTTTGTACTGGTATGGATGGAACTTTAGGACCATCTCTAACATCCAAAGATGTATATAATGAAGGTGCCCACATATCTGTAGATTATATACAGCTTCTTCTCCATACTTGGTATATTTCTTTTCACCCCGTATTTGTCTTAAAGGTCTTCCGAGTTCTACAGAGGTCCAGGGAAGTAAATAGTGTGGGAAGAAATAGCCAGGGAATTGTTATGGCTAGGCTTGTATAGACCCTAGGGCCGATAGCCTAGTACCAACTTATGAACATACAGTACTTGCATTGACTTGTATGTTTATGTCATACTAAGCACTCTTATCTTAGCTCAGCATCTCTAACATTTCTAGTGCGTCATCCTGCATTTTGTATACAAACAATGGTACATCTCTTTTCATCAGCTCCATTAGGAGTGTTGTAAAATTGTTTAGAACTATTTTTTTTTTATAAATTCACAACTTTAACTAGCCGTGTGATCCCCAAGAGTGCTCATCTCCATTACATTGGTATGAGCTGTCATGTTGTAAATTGCTTTTTCTTTCTTTTGCTCTGCTCATTATTTTTGCAATATTTTTTTTTTCATGTTTTCTTTATTAAGCGTATTGCAATATTTATGCTTTTTCATGTTTTCTTTATTAAGCGTAGTACAATTCTTTAACACATTTCTTAGAGATTCATCAAGTTCATTCGCATTTCTGCCATAACACTAAAGTTTTTTTTTTAATCTCCTGTATTATTTGTTGTGATAGTCTTTTTTCATCTCACTGTTTCATGACAGGTTAATTTAGAAAACGGTCAGCTGAATAACCTATACAAACAGAAGTAGCTAACTTTTTGCAGGGGGCAGACCAAAAACATTGGCTCTCACAATACAACACACTGTGGTGAAACTCCCATAAAATCTTTGCACAAAAAACAATCATCCAAAAACGCAGAGACTTCTCATAGGACACAATGTTTATATTTATGTGTGTGTGTGTGTGTGTGTGTGTGTGTGTGTGTGTGTGTGTGTGTGTGTGTGTGTGTGTGTGTGTGTGTGTCTTTATCAATATCTTTACATAGGTATGCTTATATCTTTATCTACATATCTATTTCTATAACTATATCTGTCAGTCTATATATGTTTTTTTCTTCTTTTTTTTTTTTTATTTTAAAAACACTAACCATTTGCATGTGCCAGGATGTGGTTAAGGAAAATTAAATAATACAATATTAAGAAGGTACTATAATGCACATGATGGAAACTGTCAATGAGAACAACAGCGCACATGTTAAAGAGTAATATATAGCAAATATAACATTTGGAGTTAAATGAGTCACATGTTCATGTTTATATATTTTACAGATACACTAGAAAGTTATTTGCTATCACCCAAGTATTGAAATTACTGGAAAGAAAATCCTCTGATCTTCTTTATGTACCAAGCCCAGGCACCCTGAGATCTTTGTCAGATATGACTGAATCCCTACCACTGGCAACTGCATGCTTATCAAAGGAGAAATTAATTCACTATTTAAATGTCTGATATACATTCTAAAACTCAGAAAAAAGTGCAGCACTGGTCTGTTAACAGGAGCAACATATTTTAAGTACCCCACAAAAAACAGTTTCAAACCAGCGACAGTAAAAGACCTTGGGATTCCTTGACCAGGAGATGACATTTAATAAGCTATGCATTACACAGAGAGAAGGGCTTCATCTAGACTTAATGATGTAACTATTTTACATTGACACTAAACATAAATATTAGGTATGATACAAATTACAAAATGTAATTAAAACTGCAGTTGAATGTTTGATGGCAGACTAGTTTAAATGCAATTATTGCTGCCTACATGAGATGAGGCAGAGCAATGCATTTCTTTGTAACTCAATATTGTAATGTGTATTGTGCAAACTTTGGCGTATAATCAACATTAATAAATTGCTAACTGTAAAACTATGCATCCATTCACCCTTTTATTCAATCCAAGTTAATGCGAAAAAGAGCTAAGCTCAGCAAAGGAAGTGGTTCCAGTTTTAGAAGTCAAATTGGACACATTGCCATCAATGCCAAGGGACACAGATTAAACTATTCACAAACCCAGAAACATAGGCACGCACACACACACACACACACACACACACACACACACACACACACACACACACACACACACACACACACACAAGAATACACTTGCAAACATGCTGAGACAGACACATACACACACAAATTCTCTCTCTCACATATGCACTCACACTATATTAACAGACAACCTGCTAATGCATCTTTGTAATATGGGTTGAAACCAAAGATCTTGGCAGAAAGTCATACCAACATGAGAATAATACATAAATACCATGCAAAAGGCAAGTTAGACAAGAACTGAACTGCGATCCCAAGCATTGTGAGACAACAACAGTAATCATTGTGCCACTGCACTACAACCAGATCAATAAAGTTAACAAATATCTTGGGGATACAAGTTCAAAAGGTGACCACTACAAAACTGGCATCGGAGAACAATGGTTTTAACAAGTATATTTACACAGTATAGACATTAAGATGTCCAGAGCTAAATTAATGTGCACGTACAAGTACATGTTTCTGTGTATGTGTGTGCATGTGTGCGTGTGTGCGTGTGTGCGTGTGTGTGTGTGTGTGTGAGCATGTGTGTGTGTGTGTGTGTGTGTGTGTGTGTGTGTGTGTGTTTTAAAGAGTCATATAACAGCTTACACATGCAGAAATAGCCATCTTGTCAGACAGGATCTGGTGGCCAGGCAGCCATTTGTGTCTGCACAGTAAAGAAAGATGCACTGTGGGTCTCAGTTTTCTCATTACAGACAAGCACTGATGGCAGATGACTGGACTTCAGCACAGATACAGGATGACCACCATCAAGGAAGCATCAGGAAAAAATCAAGGAGGCGCAGAACATGAATAATGCATAAATTAAATGATCTAGCTGCTCCTCGTTGACCTTTACGTGGTTCTGTTCTTCTCTGTGGAGATCCAGACTCCAGCTTCAATGAGAAACCTGTTAGAAGGTGTGTCAGTCAGTTCATCTAATGAGGATGCACTGACTATATTCATTTCTGTGCACTGAAAAAGTACTAATGTATTAAGTGCGTTTCTGCTCTATTACTTCTGTCCTCATGTATAGCTTGTATTTACTGGACTACAAGTCAAACCCATATGTACACTACCACAGTAAATGCATCATACCATTTTACTATGTTTATTGGCTGTGGTTTTGCCCCTCTGAACCAAATATGGTGAACAGCAGTGATGTATGCCACCAGCAGGTCTATGTATATCAGAGGAGACAGCAGGTTCTTCTATGGTGTGTTTGAGGTCCAATTTCAGGTACAGAGGTGTATCATATTTCTGAACACAAAGCAAAGCAAAGTTATGAGGGAATACCAGAATATTAAATTGAGGTGAGGGGTACAAATATGAAACTTAAAACCAGAGAAAAGGAGGAAGAATATAGGGCAAAAAAGGATGATATTTAAATATTACCAACTTAGTGGTCAAAATGAGAATACTGTTTACTATAAAACTAGAAATCTTATGAGTTGGTTATTTCAAGCCATGAAAAGACTTATCATGAAATAAATTAATCAGGACAAAAGAAACATCTAAACACTGAGCCCATCTCATCAAGGGCAGGTTATGCTTACTCAGGGTGGTGGACTTTTTTGAAAAGGTCACCAAAGCAATGGATGAAGGCAAAATGGTATGCACTGCACTGCTCAACCAGGCCAAAGCTTATGACACAACTCCCCATTCAGGCATAGTAGAAAAGGTAAAAAAAAAATGGGAAAAACTCTATGTCATCTTCTGGTTTGCCAACTGGCTCACCGATAGGACAAATGATATCAAAATAAGGGAAGTTACCTCCACAAAGAGACCAGTTATCAGTGGAGTCCCCCACAGTTCTGTCCTGGGACCTCTCCTGATTGTCATCTACTTTTCTGAAGTAAATAGCAATACTATAGGGATCTGGCTGACTATGTTTGCAGATTACTGCAAGCTAAAAGCAGCTATTGAAACCCCAAATGACTTAACCGTCCTGTAGGAATGTTTGTTCCAAATAAATAACTAGGGCCAAAGTCACGGACTAAAGCTAAATGCCAAAAAACACATTATTGCATTCTTTGGGAAGTCATCTATCCCAGGGAGCTACCACATTGACAATACACCCATAATAGTTTACCCAGTTATTCTGGATTTGGGAACGTATGTGGACAGTGACCTAACTTTTGACCAACATGTGCCTGTTGTAGTAAAAAAGTCCTTCTATTTTGCACAGTTCATAAACAAAGGGATTGTGTCCAGATCTCGGGGTGTCATTGTCCTTCTTTTCTCAGCTCTTATTAGGCCCATCATTGAGTGTAAGGCCCCCTTTGGCATGCATCTGTCCAGAAAATGCAGCAATTGGAATGCCCACAGAGATACCTCACAAAAAGGATACAAGGTCTAAACAACATGTCGTACATGGTCCAACTCACTCTGTGTCCTACAAACTGCTAAGTGGCAACCTGTGTGTCTTATTCCTTGACCTAATACTGATGGATTTACAGCACATCATTAAGTCAGATGGCATCACAAATACTCATTCTAGGGATCTAAACCTCTTCTGCAACATTAACTGAATGATTTGGAAGGACGAGTATATCTCATAGAGGATACCAATGCTCTGGAAGAGACTTCTCATCCACATAAAAAAATAAATAAATAATCCCTGTCTATATTTAAGCTCATCTTGGGTTTATGGATGGGAAACAGAAAATTTACCTTAAGACTGCCCACTGTACTACTAATGGACACTGGCAGCTCCTAAAATTTTTATCCCATGTGTGGGCCATTTCAAATGATCTATATTATGATCAAAGTTATTCTTGTTAGGGTCAGAGGTGCCGGTAGCTGCTGAAGGCTGGGGGGGGGGGGGTTGGAGGGTGAGAGGGGCACTTGGTGATCATTTTTTAAAACTATTTACTACCACAACATAGGTTCACTTGGAGGACATTTTAAGCTTAGCCAATTTCCCTTTGGGTGCTTGAATTAACATTTCCTGATTGGTCTTGCCTATCCCATGGTTGATAACTGTAGTCCTAGTGAGAACAACTGTGATGATACCATAGATAATTTGAGGGAGCCCATGTAAGGGATGCAGTATTTAGGAACTCTCTCTATCCATTAGTGGCACGAGGGGCAATCCTGGAGTACATTTTCTAATTACCCATCCTTAGATGCAAGTTGCATTTGAATATGGACAGGGATGAGCTTTGTTTTACTTGAATGGATAGTCTGTTCTGGAACAGTGGTAGCCACTGTGATACATCCATCTCTCCACAACATTCAGTTTAGATATCTTGACTGAATATTTCTGATGCCATTTGACTTGCTGATGTTCAGTAGGGCCATCAGTATTAGGTCTGAGGATGCCTTGTATGCTAGACACAGGTCACCTCTAAGCAATCTGTAGGATACTGAGTATAGTGATAAATCTTGTTCAGGTGGTCCACACAAGACCTAATGATTAGGACTTGCATCTTGTTATTAAGATATTAGTGGGTATTCCAATTGTTGCATGGGTCTGGGCAGCTACATGCCAAAGTGGGCATTATACAAAATGATTGACCTAATGACGGCTTCATAAAGGGAGACAACATCTCTAAATCTAGTCGCAATCAATTTGTTTATAAGCTGTGCAACATAGAAATGACTCTGAGCACATGTTAGTCTTTGATTCACTTTCCTGATTGTATTAAATTATATTCCTTGTGGAACTTTTTCTCAGGTGACTTGCTCTGTCGCTGCTTCCCAAGCATCACATTTCTCAACAATGATGTCACCAGTGTTAATATATTATTAATACTGGGCTAGCAGTGGGTTCTATTACCACACCAGTGAAAGGGACTGCTGATACTGCAGTACAGCATAATGGGGATACTGCACTCCTGAGTGTGTCATCCTTCCAATGAGAAGTTAAACCAATGCCCATCTGCCTGAAGTGGTGATAACTCAGGAGGTGGTTGTAAAAAACTCCACAGCACTTATCAAAAAGAGTATGGGGTCGTTTTCTGATGGCTTGGTCAAATTTCCCAAAGTAGTAGAAAGGCCAGTGAGTTCAACAAGCTCATTTACAGGATGACTAGTTAAAGTGCAAGTTTTCAAATACTTAATGGATTTGATTAAAAATAAACAACCATATCCTTTGAAAGGATTTTAATAAAAAGAAGTCAGATGTTTCAGTTACATGACTATAGATACAAGCAATTTATGTAGCTTTCATATCTGTATATTAAAAAGATACTTTAAAACAAAAGGCATGTTTAAAAGTAAACATGATGCACACAGAAATAGAAGGGTATTGAAATTAAAATTAAAAGATATTTTTACAGCACAATCTAACCAATTGGACAAGGCATAATTCTAAACCACCTATTCCTTTTGGAGTAATTAATTTATTCTGCTGTAATGGCTATTTGCAAAAGCAGCATTACACACAATCTCACCTAATGTGTTTGCTAAATTGTAAATATATCTATTCTGTAATTTATGGAAAAATATACACATGCTGTGGCAAACTGATATCGAACCTAAGTACACAACATTACTAGCTCACCAGACAGCAGAGTGTGTCTGAAAGGCATACTGACATGAAGGTCCAAAGAAGTTGTAAAGCTACTACACCAGTAGTAGAACGATAGTTTAGAAATGTCCCATACTAGAAACACAGGCAAGAATAAATTACGCATTACTGAAAAAACAAAACCTATACATTTTTTGAAAACACTAGATAGCTTAGCCTTCAAAGACAAGCAGCTCTACAAATGCCCAACATTCATACCTCCCAAGTGTACCTCAGGTCAAAGAAGTTGAAACCTCTTGAAAATGATTTCTTTTCTAGATGAATAAAACTAATAATGCACCAGCAATTATTAGATACAAAAGCAATTACTGAAGTACTCCACCCCGACTCTAAACATATACGCACTTACACACACGTGAATGACTTCCTGCCATCATAATTCCATTCTCATTTTACTTACCTTAGTCTTCACCTGCTGCCAGAGGTCCCACTTGGGTCAGAGCCTACTGATGAGCTGTAGGGCCGCCGGGACCACATCCTCTTCTTCAACTGCAATACCAAATCTCCGAACTGGTAAGTCACAACCAAAGAAGTGGATATCAGAGTTCAGAACAGACGATGTCGCTAGCCCGTCTTCCGTGCTACTCGTTAAAAGCAAAAGCTGTACCTATATCATGTTTTAAATTGCACAGTTGAATGGATAGGAATCCATCCAAAGACGTAACGTAAGGAAGAAAGATGGACGCAAGGGTCCTTCTTAAAGAAGACCTACCACCATGGTCAGACCTGTAAAAGTGGGGGGGGGGCACACCCTCCCCCTCGCTCTATGGTTCCGGTGCCCATGGTTAGGATCAATATACAATTACAGACCATGGGATGGGTAAAGCCAATCACAATCCAAATGGGCTAGGTTAATTCAAACACAAAAAGGGAAACTGTCTAGGCTTAAAATGGCCTGCAAAGGCAGCTAACCTAGTACTTACCTACAAACCGATTAACCTATGTGATCAGGCTGTGGTGGTATTAGGAGAAGTTTACTCCACAGCACTAATAGTACTTTCCTACTCTGCTTTAGTACCTAATAGTACCATGGAGCTACCTAGAGTTTCAGAGGCAAGCAAGAGTTGTATGGAGCAAAAGCTCATTTTCAACTTATTTGCATGTATCTGAATCAAACCAAGCCAATGTTGTTAACGACATAGAGACAGAGGCACACCACCCACACACACACACACACATAAACTACACACTCACACATGCACTCAGTGTTGTACTACTTACCTGCTATGGTGCAAACAGACAACAAATAGAAATAAATGTACACCATAACATGCCATGTTCAGTTCTTATCGCTCTTCTCTAAACTAGCCTGGTAGATCCTGTCTTTGAGTCACTCTTTTTATTCTGGTATGTAGCTCAGTGGCAGAAGACGTGCATAACTTACATTAGCCATGACACATTTTTATGTCGCATTACCTTCTTGTGTACTATAAAAAAATCATTTTCCATGTAAAAAGTGCTGTAAAAGACCTACATTCTACAATGTGTGTGTGTGTGTGTGTGTGTGTGTGTGTGTGTGTGTGTGTGTGTGTGTGTGTGTGTGTGTGTGTGTGTGTGTTTGTGTGTGTGTGTTCGTACTTTACAGATATCTGGGTAGGCTATTATATATATGTCATAGACTTTCTTAACAAGAAAAGTAATAACCTTGATTTTTGTTTCTATATCACTAAGACAAGATTACACTGTTCTATTAGTATAATGGCTGAAATTTCATTTTTGGTCAGAAGAATCTAAAGAAACTAGTTCTGAAATCTGATGAAATAATTTCTATCAGTGACTTAAGTTATAACAAAGTGCTAAAAAATTACAGGCACTATCTCCTTAATATTCAAGAATCTTATATATTTGCATAACTTTTTGACGTGTTGACTGTCAGCTTTCCATTGTAGGCTGCTTACAGTATCGACAAGCATTACCTCCTGCTGTATTTTCTGTATTCTTGTAACATGATAGTATGGATTACATTCACTCATGTATGTTATTTTTTCAGCTTCACAAGCACTGGTCCTACTACACTCTGGTCTTTGCAGTGTCAGTGTTCTGCAGGTTTAATCATACAAAATATTAGGTTTCTTGCAGATCCTTTCCTCAGTAGCAGGTTGCCACCCACTCAAGTCTGTATACATATCCTTTTGACTACTCTAAATGAAGTAAGTGGAACTACAGTTTTGTCATTGTAACATTGCAGCACTCTTTCTACACGTTTAAGACAATGGAATATATCCCTAGGTGTTCAAGTTGTAGAGCTCTTACTTTTGCACGTAATGTTCTTCTTAACATTCTATCATTAACAACTGAAATGTGAGGAGTTCAGTCCTTTCATGGCATATGTCTAAGAAGGAGAAATGTAAGATGTGATTCCATGTGATCATATATAGACCACAGATTATTCTTACTGTCTGTTAACCCACTGGACTGTGTATATATACTGTAACACAATTACTTGCACTGCATTATTATTGTACCTTTACAATTTCCTCAGTTTCATGACTTCTAAGTAAAATGTACTTTGAAATTCTCTCATTTGTATAACAGCTGGGCATAAAAAGCTCCATCTCTCCACCTCATCTAAAATCCTACAATAAAGACCACCACACTTTATTGGTTCACGATCAAATTTATCAAAAGAACCCAGCAGTTTATTAGCAATATTACACTTAAAATACATTAATTGATGCATATAAAGGCACTTAAATTTCCAATTATATTACCAGACACCAAATCAAATTCAATAAATGTTATAATAAACATTTTACCACATTACTGAGCAATGTACAGCAAATAACCATCCTGTTCCACAAAATAAGCAAATCCAGACAGGGTGATCAAGCCCTTAGTGCAGAATATAAGTAAACATGACACAGACCAGCATTTAAGGCTTTGGTCTGTATAATCCCTATTACGTACTCAGAGCAGCATTCCCAGCAGCTCAACCTGGAAGTACAAGTGGTCACCTGACCCTGATCAGGGCAGAAAAAGATAGAATCTAAACCCTAAGCACAATTCCAGCTACACTGCAGATGGGCCAGAAATTTCTGTGACTCCACTATAAGTATCCACCCTTTAACTACCTCTTTTCCACCTCCCCACCCCCACCCTCACCCTGTCTCTAAACCCTGCTCCCTCTCTACATTCTCAGTTCTTCTTTCTTTACCTTAACTTTTCTGCCTATCACCTAACCTGCTGGAGCATGTGACAAAACAATCTGCAAGCAAACTAACATTTTACTTATTCTGTAACTGTCATGTTCATGTTCCGCATCCAAACTCCTAAATATATTAAGTGACCCTACAGGAAATGTAGGGATTTATTTTCTTTCCAGGCAAAATTCCACGTTATACAAAAACATTTCTTACCAGTCTGACTTATGCTGCTCTAGCTGTAATAACGTTGTTGCATAGCATTCTGGAAGTCTTAAGAATGTCTCAAATGCAAACTGCTACTGTTAAACATGAATATCCATGCAACTTAAACATTTCTTGGTGAATCTTTTGTGTTAGGCATTGCATGAAGGGACACTATTCTACCATGTTTGCCAAGAAATATTCCATTCAATCTATTATAATATTATATAGCTTCTGAAAATATTTGATATATTGCACACAGGTAATGCCAGGCAAAACTGTATAATTACACTATATATCAAGTTAAAAAACAGATAAAGCAGGTTATTACTAGAAGAATCATATTAACAGAACATGAATATACTGCATATAAACTAAACATCACTACTTCCGCGGTGGTGCAGCGGTAGTGTTGTTGCCTCACAGCAAGAGGTTCTCCCGTTCGATTCTCGGCTTGGGTTGGGAGTGCCTTCTGTGTGGAGTCTGCATGTCCTCCCACGGATGAGTGGGCATTCGAAAGACATGCGTTGAATGGGCGTGTCTTCGTTGAAGTTTGGGCGTCGGGCTGGCAACTAGACAACATAAAAACTAACTGCCAATCATTAAGCGGACTGGAGTTCCGCTGTGATGACCCCTAACTGGGAAAAGCCGAAAGACCAACAACAACAACATAAACAAAACATCACTAGTAAGCAAATTATTATATTCAGTTTCACTTGTCATGTTATTCTAATTCAGATACTTAATGACAGTTTGTAGGTAGAAAAGTAAATAATTTGTATGTTATCTGGTGATATACATTAAATCTCTTTATTTAAGAAAAAAACACAAACAACTGCCCCCTGCACTACATGTTTTGCCTATTACTATGACTTAATTTGATAGGAATATATATATTATTAATCATTATATTCATATAATGACTTAGAGAGTAATGTTAGCTTTTCATAAGAAGGATTATTTGACTTGAAGCTTTGCATCTGGTGATTTATTGAACCGCACACACATGCGCGTGCACGCTTGCAGACACATAAATACACACACACAGATATATACATATAGGTCATGTAAAATACCATGATTGTGGTCGAAAGCTCCAAAAAAGGCAGACTTAATATGTAGGGTTAAATCGTGTTTCCAGTCATAACAACGTTATCCACATTATTATATGCTCGAGACATGGCTGCCAAGAAATTCACCCCGAGAGTGAAGATCATAACATTTTATAGTACATGGAGTCTTATCTAATCACTGTGCTATCAGTTACAAAAGAAAAAAATAAACGCAATATGTTTTACAGGACTACAAGCCACTAAAGCACTTAGTGAGTGCTGTCGCATAGACAGCAAGTAGGGAAAATGCCATGGACAGTTTTGAAATACTGCCATAATTTAAATAAGTTGCTTACACACTAATGTCCAAAAACTTCTTTGGATATCGGAGGAAAGATATTCAAGGACTGAAGGAACATCCCTTTCCTTATACATGACCACCTTAGTGCTGCAACAGTTGGTTCTCATGCTACAGCAGCGCACAACAGGTTTATCTTTTTTTATAACTTTGGAGCATAAACACAATGCTCCATGCACTATAAGCATTCTTCTGACATCAGTAGGGTTCTTAACGTGCTTCTGCCACGATCCACTAAGCAATGATAAGATCAGGCTACATGCGTACCAATAAATTCAAAACAGAAAAACAGCAACAAAGTTACCAGTAAGCTGTTTCACAAATCATGAATACACTAAGCACATGCCTAAACCATAAAGGAAGAACATGTCCTTCTCTAAACAAAGTACAGTAAATATGATTATGTAAAAAAAAAACCTCTATAAAATCACTTTGTAGTTACAAATTAAAAAAGAAAATAAACTCTCCCCCCCAAGACAACTGTAATAAGAAAAAAACTAATTAAAAATAATACACTAAAACTCACTAAACTGTATAAGTTACTTTATAAAAAAAACAGTAAAATAATAAGTTTCTGAAATACAAAATAAATAGTGCATGTGTACAAGCATCTCTTTAAGTAATAAAATTCAGAAAGGATGTCAAGAAAATGTGAAAGCACTGGAAAGTTCATTGCAAGTGAAAAAAAAAAACAATTATAATAAATTATCTGATCATAAGTAATTTATCTATTCTAAAAATGGATGCTAACATGTACTACACACACAATATATCTCTCTTATTTATCTATTGATCTATACAGTACAGTGGGGATTGAGGAATGTGTTCTTTTCCCCACAATAGTATGAACTTTGAGTTGGTATACATAATTTGCAGGAGTGTGGGATTGGAGGGGGCTTGCCCACCCCCTGCAAAAACACAGATTTTTTTTGTAGTGTTCAACTTTTAAAAAAGTGGATCATATAGTGTTCACCCTTACCAAAAAGTTGATCTTTGAATATAAACCCATATATATATATATATATATATATATATATATATATATATGTGTGTGTGTGTGTGTGTGTGTATATGTGCATGTGTGCATACACACATATAAATATACACACCCATATGTGTGTGTGTGTGTATACATACACACACACACACATATATATATATATATATATATATATATATATATATAGATTCATTTTATAATCTCAAAATACTGAAATATCGAATTTCAGTAGCTCGAGACTATAAAGGCGAAAACTCACAAACCCGAAACCACAACTTTCAAAAAAACACTTCACCACACAAACACAAATAAACCTACTTCCCAACACTACAACAAACCAAAACAACACACACAAACACAACAAAACACACACACACACACACACACACACACACACACACACACACATACACACACACCCTCCCTATAAGAAGGGGCAAGCCCATGTGGGGGGATGCACTCCCCCCACTTATATATACTAACTCCAAGGTTGCACTAAAAAATGAAAAACAGAAAACCCACCACCACACATTTTACAACCTCCCTTGCACAACCACACATCACATACATACAAACACCACCACTCTCAACACTTACACACTCACACTCTTACCTACCTACCTACCCTAACCCACACCTAAAACTCCCCATCACACTCACATGCACACAAACCCTCCCCCAAACCCTAAAAAACATTACATTTACCTAACATGCCATCACTACTGCGGGTTCGACATTTCTGGGTTCAATATTCTGCAGTTTCGCGCAACTGCAGATTCGACACTTTGGTCTTGAGATACTGAAATTCGACATTTCAGTATTTAGAGATTCCAAAGTGAACCCATATATATATATATATATATATATATATATATATATATATAAATATATATATATATATATATATATACACACACACACACACACACACACACACACACACACACACACACGCACACACACACACACATAAAAGAGATACAGATCGATAGGTGCATACCGATATATCTCTAAACCACAGCTAGTTATTCTCATGTCCTGTGTCACTTCTGAGTCTGGTGTGCCTTATACCCCTGTCAACTCTAAGTAGCTTAAGTTGAGAACAATTTCCTCTCCAAATCAGAACCGACCACAGTACTACAATTTCTCTTCTTAATTTTACACATATTAACTCAAACACTAATGAAGCAACTTAGTATCCTCACTTTTACGTGATGTATCCAAAGCTCATGTCACAGTGTCCTACCAAAAATGCTTGTCTGCCTTTGCCTTCCTCAACCTTTATCTCTCCTCTCATTCCTGGTTCTACAGCTACCATTACAATCACCAATAGGCAGTTAAATGGCAATAAGATCCGTTAACATTCCAAATAGTCTCTACAGATAAAGAAGTTAATGTGAATTTTGAAAAGAAAAAGTACTTCAATTTATCTATCTATGGACTCAACAAACTGCTCTTACATGCTATAATACAGGTAAAACAGAGCATCAATACAGCATTTGTAAAAAGAAATGGGAGGAGGAAGCTTCTATCTCAAAGAAAAAAAAAATAGATAAAAACATAAACATGATGTTTGTCACAAACATATTTTTTTCTATTTGCAGTCAATACATGTACGCATACATCTACATATATGTGTGTGTGTGTGTATGTGTATACATATAGATATATATATATATATACACACACACACACACACACACACACACAAACACTCACACACATGTATAAATATATCACACACACACACATATATATAAACAGATGCATACAGCTCTCAGACTCACTGATAATCTATCTGACTTTAAAACTAAGATGAAACAACACCTAAGAAAGAACTGGATTTGCTCCTTTACTACTCCAGGCTAACCTTACCCATGTATTTCACTTAAAAAAATACCTGAACCAGTTTCAGTCTCATTTACATCCTTGCCACGTCTACTCTCAGCGCAATGTTTTCCATGCAACAATACCATAACTGTATTACATTTCTAGCTATAGAGCCAGTCCAATCAGCCAAATTGTTCACCTCTACTTCTCCTCCTCCTACTCATATGTATACCAACACACCATCTCTTACATCCTTCATTCTGCTCTCTGTTGTCCTTTGATGAACATGCTGACTTTGTGTTGCCTTATTGACTTTCCTCTCTAGCCACCTCCAACCCATAAACTCCCAGCTTTTACCACCCTATGCAGCATACTACCAAAACTGCTAAGTATCACACTCAGCACAGCTATATGCATCCTAACAATATTAACAACCAAAACAGTTTACCTATGTCACTCTTTAGTTCTAATGATGATAAATGTAATAGAATTCCATATGATTATTGTACCTATGTAATGCCCCATGTCAATGTTAAATTACTTACTGTAATTATATCTGTCAGTATTGGTATGATTATGTATTGTATTCTGTCAATATCTGTGTAACTATGTTTTATGTTTCTAAAGTCTTAATGCCTTTAACTCTTCCAGACCTTCACTGAAAATGAGCTCTGCCAAGATGGACTTTCCTGATAAACAAAGACAAATAAAGTAAATAATTAAATAAATATATGTAAACACAAAGGAGCATCCAGAACCAGAGCCACAAGCCACATGACTCCACTCTCAAAATTTTTACATTGTAGTGAAATAAATAAAGGTATTTATTAAGATTAAGACAAATGTCCCGCAAAAATTAGGAGTTCATCAGAAGTGATTTTACAAAATGAAAATGCTATACATATTCCAAGTGTGATAAATGTAGATGGTAATAGAGGATTTGATAGATATAAAGGGCAAGCAAAAACATGTTTTTTTCTGTGGAAAGGAAAAATCACTTGATTAGCAACTGTGAAAAAAATGCCTTATTTGTAGGAACCAGGGTATGAAGCTAAGAAATGTGATATAATATGCAAAAATGTGGGCAAACTGGGCACACAATGAATTGTGAAGAAAATACAAAAACTATAGAGAAAGATCAGGTAAAAGAATCTGTATGTAATATAAAAAAGATATCAAAAAGGAGAATGAAGGACAAATTACTAGAAAAGAAACTAATGAAGAAGAATTAGTGCTTAAAAAACGAAATAAAGGAAAAAGAAGTGGCACAAGATACAAGTGAAGGGGAATATGTGAACTGGCAAAAATGGAGGGGAACATTCTATATGGAATAGAGCGAAGGAGAGAAAGGGAAATTTAAAAGTGTAATTGTGTAAACAAAAAGTAAAGGATAAAAATAGAAAGGAATAACCTTTTTTTTCTGAAAAGAGGCCTGAATATCTTTGCAATAAATATTAATAGTATAAAGAATGTTAAAAGATGAATAGGCATATTACAATGGTGTGCAACACTTGATATGCATATAATTGTATTAGGAGATACAAGAAAGTTAAGAGAAGAAGAAGAAAGGTTACAAGCTAAAGTATTATGGGGGGACATATTTGGAATCTGAGGAAAGATACATGCTTAGGAATAGGTGTATTACATCAGGAAAATAGGAACATTTTAGATATTACAACAGTTGAATTGTGAAGAATAATGCTGATAAATTTAAGGTTCAAGAGGTGTACAGAATTATTGTACAATATGCATATATGACAAAGAAAGAGAGATAATGTTTAAGAATGATAAATTATGAAGGAATTAATGGGATATAATACTAGTAGGGGATTTTAACTGTGATTTAAGAAAAAAAGAAAGAAGGAAGTGATCTTAAGAATGTATGCGGGGAAAATGAAAAGTGGAAAGTTATGTATATGAGACAATATACACTGGATGTGTAAAAGAAATTAAATAAGAATATAAAATGGTAATTTTATAATATCTGATAGTTTTAAAATTGTGCCAAAAGGGACAAAAATGACATATTTTTTTCAGATCATTTAGCTATATGGTTAGAAAGAGAAAAAAAGATTAGGAAAAAATAAATATTAAAATATTATCACAGATTTTGAAGAAAATACATTTTTGGCTATGGAAAAAGTGTTGGGATATGGTTAAAGCATTTGAGATTGTTTTGAATTATATAAAATTTTAAATAATTGTAAATCATGTATATTGTATAAATTATATAAATAATGTGTATAAGTTGTAATAAGCAATAAATACTCCCTACCCTTTTTGATAGATGCCATGGAATCATTAACATCCAATTGAGCAATCACCAAGTCAAGTAGATGGGGGTCAGTTTAACTTCTCATTCAAAGGACAACACAACAGGAGTGCAGCACCTCCTTTATGCTGCAGTGCAGTTTCAGAAGTTGATCAGTCTAGTATGGGTAATGAACCAACAGCTTTCTGGACCAAAAGTGAGTGTGCTACCTTTTGCAGCACTGACACTGCTAATAATTTGTCAGTGTGTAATTATAAAACATTCTTAATAGATATGATGTCATTTAAGGTAGAAAATTGCTTGCATTAAGGTGCAGCTGCCAAATCAGTTCTCTAAACTCTAATTTCAGGTCTTAAAGCCACCCCCCCCCCTTGTGTATGTTGGGAAAGCACTGAAGAACACCAAACAAAAAACGTTTACACTGCATTACTGCAATTTTTATTTTCTGTATCATAATTTTGTTCAGAAGTATGCTTACGTAAATTTCTCTCCTTCTTCTCACATAAAAATAGTGATGATAATCACAAACATAAATAGCCTAGTCCCTTTGCGTCACATTTATGTGTGTCATTAAATATTAATGTAGTCTGAATGTGTTAACTTCAGGTTTGGTTCTGTATACATGAACTCACACTGTCTGTAGTGACATGTGACCAGCCTCCTTCTATTGCTTTCATTACCAGTGGTTTTGGTGCCTGTAATTCTGGCCTTTAACCAGCACTAGTGCATTTCATTTTGTGTGCGAATATAAATATGTGTGCGTGTTTATATATATATAATATATATATGTGCACATTATGGATCTACTTCACTTACCTGAAAGCCCGATCGCTGGCATCCACTTCACTGAGACAAATACACCAACACAGAAGACCGACATCATGACCAGAGGAAAGTAACTGCTTGGCCATCCCGAATAAAAAAAAAAAAAACTAAACCCAAACCCCCCTAAATAAATATTCCAACTCTGAGATCATACTACCATGGGGGTAAGGGGCAAAGTTCACCAGGATGGCCAAGGGATTTCTTACCTTGGGTCGCGATGTCAGTGTTCTGGATGTGAATCTTTTGCATTGTTGGTGTATTCTTCTCAGTGATGTGGATGTCGGCGATCTGGGCTTTCGGGTAAATGAAGGGGACCCATATATATATATATATATATATTTTTTTTTTTATATATATATATATATATATATATTTTATATATATATATATATATATATATATATATATATATATATATATATACATACATATATATATATATATATATATATATATATGTATAGAACACACACACACACACACACACACACACACACACACACACACACACACACACACACACATCTACATATATTCCAAAAACATGTGGAACTGTGTCTGGAGCATTTCTCTCTGAGCATCTGCAGAAAATGGTCTCTTTCCAGTCAAACTTTCCAGGTAGACAAAAATTAAATAAACAAATATATCTCTATATATATATATATATATATATATATATATATATATATATATATATATATACATACATACACATATATATATACATGGTTTACTATCAAAATGATGAGTGTTGGTTCGGCGAACACAGAATGTCGAATAACAGTTGTCTGACTTCCATGTTGCTGACCTACATGCATTCAAGTCCCCAGTTCAGCAAATTGCATTTGCACATATGTGGTCGACTTAGGGACTGCAGATAACGGTACAGTGTGGATCAGGAAATGTACCCTTTTCTCCAAAGTAGTGAGATCCCAGAGTTGGAATATATAATTTGCAGGGGGTGCAGGGGGGTTTCCCTTGCAAAAATGGGTACTTCTGTGTTGTGCAGTATGCATGTTCTGCTGAAAACTACAGCATCCGTTGCTGTTCTGAAAACTGGAAGGGAAGGCATGAATAATGCTGAATTTGAATAATCGGCATTAAATTCAACATACTGCCTTTCTTCCTCTGCATTTTTCAGTGTTGCGATTCGCATGAATGAAAGGAATTCTTCCTGTCATTCACGATTTTGATAGTAAACCTATATACACACGTATCTATCCATCTATCTACAGTGGATATAAAAAGTGTACACACCCCTGTTAAAATGCCTGTTTTTTTTTATATAAAATAATGAGACCACAATAAATCATTTCAAAACTTTTCCCACCTTTAATGTGACCTATAACCTGTACAATTCAATTGAAAAACAAACATATCTGTTAGGGGAAAAAAATATAAAAAATAAGAAATGCACAATACGCTGGTTGCATAAGTGTGCACAAGACCTGCAACTTGAACAGCACAATTTGTGCTTTTTATTGCTTCGTTTTATTAAAGCCTACATTTTAACAGAATTTCTCAGTGAACTTTTCATTGTGGTTGAAGCCTTTTTTTTTATTTTTCTATTCTTAAAAGGCATCAGTCAGGAGACGGGTACAAAAAAATTTCCACAGCATTGGATATACCATGGAATACAGTGGAGACAGTCATCAAAATGTGGAGAAAATATGGGACAACAGTGACATTGCAAAGAACTGAATGTCCCTCCAAAATCGATGAAAAGACAAGATGAAAACTGGTCAGGGAGGCTGCCAAGAGACCTACAGCAACACTGAAGGAGCTGCAGGAACTTTTGGCAAGTACTGGTTATGTACTACATGTGACAACAATCTCCCGTATTCTCCATATGTCACGACTATGGGGTAGGGTTGCAAGATGGTAGCCTTTTCTTACACAGAAAAACATCCAGGCCTGGCTGAAATTTGCAAAACAACACATCAAATTTCCCAAAAGCATGCGGGAAAATGTGTTATGGTCTGATGAGACCAAGGTTGAACTTTCTGGCCACAATTCCAAAAGGTACATTTGGCACAAAAACAACACTTCGCATCACCAAATGAACACCATCCCCACTCTGAAACATGGCTGTGGCAGTATCATGCTTTGGGTTTGCTTTTCTTCAGCTGGAACTGGGGCTTTAGTCAAGGTGGAGGGAATTATGAATAGTTCCAAATACCAGTCACTTTTGGCCCAAAACCTTCAGGGGTCTGCTGGAAAGCTGAAGAGGAATTTCACCTTTCAACATGACAATGACCCCAAGCATACTTCCAAATCAACAAAAGAATGGCTTCACCAGAAGAAAATTTAAGTTTTGGAATGGCCCAGCCAGAGCCCAGACCTAAATCCAATAGAAAATCTGCAGGGTGACCTAAACAGGGCTGTGCACAAGAGATGCCCTCATAATCTGACAGATTTGGAGTGCTTTTGCAAGGAAGAGTGGGCAAATATTGCTAAGTCAAGATGTCCCATACTGATAGACTCCTACCCAAGAAGACTGAATGCTGTAATTAAATCAAAAGGTGTTTCAACAAAGTGTTAGTTTAAGGGTGTACACACTTATGCAACCAGCTTATTGTATGTTTTTTATTTTTTATATTTTTCCCCGAACAGATTTGTTTGTTTTTCAGTTGCCTTGTACAGGTTATAGGTCCCATTAAAAGTGGGAAAAGTTTTGAAATTATTTATTGTGGTCTCATTTTTTTATATTACCAAAACCTGGTATTTTAGCAGGGGTGTGTACACTTTTTATATCCACTGTGTGTATATATAAATATATATATATATTGGGTCTACTTTAGATAAACGAAAACGCAATCTCTCAAACGCTCAAATGAACGAATAATCATAAGATCGGCAGTGGTATTTTGGGATTGCAGTACAGTGAAGAGTGGGATATTTGCCCTTTCTTCACTGTAGTGCGACTTTGGAGTAGGAATATATATATATATATATATATATATATATATATATATATATATATATATATATTTATAAATTTCGATGTTATGATTATTCGCTCATATGAGCGTTCGAGAGATTGCGTTTTCATTTATGTGACATAGACCCATATATATATATATATATATATGTATATGTATATACAGATAGATATATAGATATACATACACATACATTCAGACACCCACACACACGTGCATGGATGAACACCCACTCAGACTCATGCACAACAGTAAGGAAAGGAAGTGAATGTTGATTTTAGCAATGGCACACACATCTGATGGAAAAACACAGTCCAAGTGAATAGAACATCCTTTCACTTACTGGTAAAACACATCATACTGTAGATAGCCAAAGTCTTTGTGGCATTCAGCAAAATATTTTTTGCTCTAATGCTGCAACAAAGTTTTACTAAAGCAAGAGTGATTTAATAATGAACTGACCCTGTGTGTGTATAATCAGCATTTGATCTTGCTGACTATCTGGTGTTTATTTATTTATTTATTTTACATTTGTTAACCAGGGGTGTCTGACTGAGCCAGAAAGGTCCTTTTTCAGCAGAGGCCCGAGGAGAAAAGCTCCACATAGAAAAATTACAGATACATTTAGTTATTTAGACATGATCAGTATATGCACAAATTACAAAAGACATGTTTTTACAGTGGTATGCAGCACATCAACAGTTACAGTGGAGAGAAAAAAACAAAAAAAATTAATTTAAAAATAAAGGTCATTAATAGATTTGTGGTGTACAGCTGAAATTTGGAACATAGGTAGAATACATACATAGTACACAGGTACAGTACATACATTGTAGATTAGCTAGTGTTTGTGAGTAAGATTGAAAACTATTATCAAGTACTCTAGATTTAGTATGTATATGTTATCCGCTTTTACTAGCCTGGGGAGCAATCATGGCACTGCCAACTTTGCTTGAGATGTTGCCTGATGAGGTCTTTAAAGGAGGCTTTGGATGATGTGTTTTGAATGCTAGTAGGGATAGAGTTCCATTTTATAGCCACTGAACTACTATATAGTGCATCTCCAAAGCTGTTGTAGCTGTTGGTGACTTCTAGTAGTAGTTTGCTTGATGATCTAAGAGGCCTTTTGGCTGAGTGATGTTGTACTAGGTTTTTGAGGGCAGGACACTTATTGGGGAGGTAATAGAATGACAGAGGCAGAGCTGATTGTAGGTTAGGAGGTTGGGCAGTTCAAGCCAGTTGAGCTGTCTCAAAGCAGTACAGTGATGAGTTCTATATGAGCAATTTGCTGCAAAGCGGGCAATTCTGTTATAGCAGGCTTCCATTTTGCTTAGTTCAGTTTTGTTGAGATTAGTGTTATACTGATAACATGAGAAAATTAAAGAAAAACAGACATTAAGAAATTTACCCAAATTATGAAGTAATCAAAATTCCAAGAGAATAGAAGTAGTAGCTTTGTGAATGGCTCTGCTTGATGGCTTAGAATCTTGGGATTAGCACCATGAAAGAGACAGGAACTTCATAGCAGCAACTTTTCACTATCCAGATTCACCACTGCATACCAGGCTTGCTACAACCCCACCCAAAGCTTAGAACTCCCCATAGAAAGCATGATTATATGTAGGGGAAATGCCTGGTTTGGCAGTACAGAGTATTGAAAAATAAGACTTTCTACATGTTCTACTGAGCAACACTTATAAGCAGTTAAAGCAATAGTTTGCCATTTCAAAACTCTTAATGGATTATTGCAGTAATGAAAATTGAGGTAGACTGCCATGCTTTGGCAAAGCTAGAGTAAAGCATAGATATTTATTCTAGTAGATCTCTTAAGAAAACCACAAACTGAATTTCTTGTCACTTAAAACAAAAGCAGTTTCCATCTCCTCCATCAATTCATAAGCAGTTAAGCAGAGCTGCAACTTAGGCAGTGTGAAGATGGCAATTGATCTAGCCTCAAGCTGTTAGAGAGCACAAATAGCAGTGGCAGATGGAGTTCAAATGGACTATTAGCAGTTATTTAAGGAGCTGTTGGTATTTAGTAGTGTAGCAAAAAACTTATGCTAACACGTGAAATACACATGTAGCAAAAACAAACTTGTATTCAGAGTTTACACAGAGTTAATTTTTTTCCTCAACTTTATAGGAAAGAAACCTTTTGGGAGGATCTTCAATTTTGGGGTGGGGTACTTTTTTCAGAATTAAAGGTCACGACTTCCGGGGTCAGCCCAGGGTACTAGATGCCCTAGAAATTACAATTAAGCACCTATGCCCCAGAAGCACAATGTTTTTTATGACTTAAACTAGCTCTTGTTTCCAAAGGCAACAAATTAAAATAAAAATATGCAGTGCTTGATAGGTGCATATATACTAGAAGACTGGAGTAAAATGGGATCTGTGTTAAGGACATACCAGTTTGTCAGGTCTAGGTAGGCATTATAAATCTGAGAATGAAAGACAGAGGAGAAAAACAAGGAAAAGTCTCTTATGAGCTGGACAATTGAGGAAAGCCTTAGTAAAACTTTATATGTAATGCAGCCATGCTTGTTTTACTGTATCACATCTTTAATGACCCTTTATATGTTATTATGATTGTTTTAACATACAGAATTATATTTTTGGCAATGGATGTCCTACATGAAAGCCAGATTTTAATTATGTTTTCACCTTTGATTTTATACCACAAACAAAGAAACATTTTTAATTTTCAGTTTCTTTTTATTATTGTATTTTCTAAAACAGAGGGTTTTCATCTCCTTAACCATATTATAGTTTGAAGCCTTTTATGCATTCAAAGAAATGAGTTTTATTTGGCACTTTTCAATTAGGAAAGTGCTCAGCTACTGGTCTGTCCTCCTCAGCAGCTACATGAGCTAAAAAGCCATCTGCTCAAGTCTCCTGAACTTCATTATTCTTCACCGTTTACACAAATATTTGTAGTAAAAGTAGAAAATAGGCAACACAAAGATTATTCTTCACCATTTACACAAATATTTGTAGTAAAAGTAGAAAATAGGCAACACAAAGATTATTCTTCACCATTTACACAAATATTTGTAGTAAAAGTAGAAAATAGGCAACACAAAGAAACCATGCCCTGCTGCACCACCTATCATTTGGTTCAGGCCCCGCACCTCTACTTTGAATTTATAATACCTCTGAGGTTTTATTTTTATTTATTTATTTCACATTTGTTAACCAAGTTAGTCCAACTGAGTTTGCAAACAAACCCATTTTCAGTGGAGACCTGAGGGGAAAAGCCCCAGCAAACATAAGTAAAGATAAAGTGACAATATACAAATATTAAATAACAATCACAATACAAAATAATTGTAAAAAGAAAAGGTTATTAACTATTTGCATTGCATTGATAGTAAGCAACTCATTAAAGGTTGTACTGATAGCAGTGGTCTAAAATTTACTACATAAAAAAGATAATCGTTGTTCAAAAGAAGGACAATGTATAGACATTGATAGGAAGTGGGGTGAAAAAGATAAATAGTGTGGAGAATGGGAGGGGGAGAGAAAGGAGGGGGCTATAGTATTATTTTAAAATATCAACATGGTAACAGAATATATTAAAACTTTGGCTATGTATTTGAGTCAAATCTATGTCCAGCCATCGAACGGGAAAATCACCGAATGACATTACATTGAAAATACTATTCAGCAAAAATTTTCATGTGGGGGGCTGCACCCCCACGCCCCCCAATAATTATATATACCAACTTTGAGATCACACTACAGTGGGGCGTGGGCAAATTTACTGATCCCTACTGTAATGTAATCTTACTCGAATGGCTTGATGAACAGCATGTTCGATGAGACATGCTGTTCCTTTTTCCTTTTGATGGCTGAACATAGATCCATCTGAGTCTGCTTACACTTGAATATGCAGAAAAGTGCTCAACTCTGAGCAAATAGTGCATAAGCAACTGGAAAATAAGTAGGTGAAAGACAATCATATTCTTAAATAACAGTGGCTCTTTCTTTATGACTTGATTACATAATCTTACCTACAACAGATGATAAATGGCAACATCCACAGTTTCTATTTTGCCTTGCTTCTCTTCCTTTAGGTCACATTTGCAGTTCTTAAATAATTAATTTTTCATGTAAATCTTCTAATGCAGTGTGTTTCAGAAGGCAAATATTGTTTGCCCAATATATCTGAGATGGCTATAATATTTTTCTTCATTTGTCAATGGCAGCTGACCTGTCAAATTAAGTGCAGTCAGTTATTAGGCAATCCATAGGGAATTGTGCTTTGCATTTCAACTAGACAATTGACATAATAATGTAGATTGTGATAAAAAGTTTGAATCTGACAGAAAGTGATCATAAAGAGAAATCTAGTGTTCATTATATTGTGTGTGGGTGGGGGGAGCTAACAGAAATTTTCAGATCACTTAAGGCCATGACACTGAATCAGAATTATGATTTCACTGCAACAGCAGAGTTTATGCTTTGTGCATTCATAGTTTCAGCTCAAATTACTGTGGCCATGGCTCAGATTAAGAATTCTAACATATATTTCTAACAGAAGCTCACTCAGACTTTTGAGTTGCAAATGACACACTGGTATGTGAAATGTTTTATATCAAGAAAATCAGAATTAATGGACATTTGGCGTGCATTCCATTTTGTAAGAGCTAATGTCATTATCTAATGACAAAACATCATTATCTAATGACATCAAAAATGGCAATAAGACCTTTAACCAATCCAAGAAGCTTACATTTTGTGTACTGAATAAGCACGTTCTAGTTCCATGATTACAGAGTCCAAAGGGAGGCAGATCTTAAGGTTCTGAAAGCTGAAAGAGCTCTAAGAGCTGAGGAGAACTTTTAAATTCTGATACTTTGTGATAGTTGTGCTGAGTCTGAAATCATAGGGAAAAACTGCATGCCACCATTTGTATTTTATTTTTTGTTGCCAACATGTTTGATTTAAGTTATTTTCCTGGACAGAGCAGGATTAAGGATACAAACTGAAAGCTGCTACAAGGTTCATTGTATAGTTCTGGGTCTGATATATTCAATCTCCATTTCACTTCTGAGGGAGTCTGAGAATGTCACTTAATCACATGGCTCTCTGGCCTCCACTGAAGATAGGCCTCAACCTAGCTGGAAAACCCAGTTAACAAATCATATCAACATAAGTAAATGCATAAATAAATAAATACATACACACATGAATAAATAAAACAATAATTTCCCTGTAGTGTAAATAAAAAAGGTGAATGTTGTTTAGTGAAAAGTGTAATTTATACTGGTCCTCTCCTCTGATAAACAGGCCACAAAATCTTCCAATTCCCTTTTTACTGGAAAATAACCACAGGGCTACTGAAACCAATGCAGTCGATAAAAAGTAATGAAAAATGTAAGTAAGATGGTAGAGTTCTTATCTTTACTGATTTACAGCACTTGATTCTCCAGTTTGTTTTCTGGCAGGTGACTTCTGTCTGTAGTCTGTATGTCCTTCCTGTCTGCATGGGTCATTTGCTGTTGTCTGCTGTCTCTATACATTTCCATGCAGGAGAAGCACCCTATTTTTAACTCTTAAATTATAAAGACTTACTGTGAGGTCAGTGCATGTGGAAACTAGTGGAACACCCAGATGTGCAAACTTCTGTTTTTCCCCATTATAAAATATAACTTTGCATTCTCATTTTTGCTGAACTGGCATTCCATATATGCTGATTCAATGACCTAACATGACAGCATTAAAGAATTGCAACATGGCAACTAAATTTCCTATCTCTAATGTTACTACAAATGTACAAAAGTACAAATGGTTGACTCTATTTTGCATACAGTCCCAAGGATGGCCTTCATAAATGACAAGTTCTTCAAACTCGCAGGTTCCACCTTTTCGGAGAGTGCACACAAGAGGTGGAATGCTAACTCTTTAAGTCTAGCTGTTTAGAAAGGGAACCTGGCACAATAAATCCTTACCACCTATAAATGAAAAGAAAGTGTGACCCACCATTTAGTGGTCAGCAGTTCAGTTAACATATCTATAGGAACCCCAAACATGTTTAGATATTTGACTATTTGTGTTTCTAAGTCGTTATTCCCCTCAGACCTTATTCCCCAGAACACATACATACCTTTTACATTTTCATTGTGTCCAGTTGATGACTTCCCAGTTGTAAACGTTTGCTTTTATATACAGAAAACAGAGTTCAGTAGGGAGATAATGCGGTGTTATTGTTCTTCAGAGAAAGTGTCATAAGCAGAATTTCAATACTTGGCCAAACTGAGTTTACTCCAACTAGTTAAATATATAACAATGTAACTGTAGCGACCATGTTATACTGAGCTTCCTACATAGCCCTCAGTATTATTATTAAACCTTTTACTCCCATACAAATGGCCACCACCACAGAACTGATTGAGAAACCTACAAACAGCTTTGAAAGCTGTAATTTACTTTGAACTGTCCTGCAAGCTTCTTCTTCTTTCGGCTTTTCCCGGTTAGGGGTCACTACAGCAGATCACCTATCTGCTCATGATTGGCAGTGGAGTTTTACAGTGTCGAGTTGCCAGCCCGGCGCCCAACCTGCCACAGAAGGCACACACACACACACGCACTCACGCCTAGGGCCAATTTAGAGTGTCCAATCCATTTACAGCATGTCTTTGGGATGTGGGAGGAAACCAGAGCACCCGGAGGAAACCCACACAACCACAGGGAGGACATGCAGACTCCGCACAGAAGGCACCCCAGCCGAGGATCGAACTGGAGAATTTCTTCCTGTGAGGCAACAATGCTAACCGCTGCACCACCGTGGCCGCCCTTTTTGCAAGCAATACAAAATAAAAGTGTGGCAGAGCAAATTGTCTAGCAGCTTTGAAAATGCTTTTCACTTCTCTGTCTGCCATTTGCATTGCATCACGTACTGTATTACAGATTTTAAAGGCAGTTTGAGTGGTCTCACTATCTTTAAACTAGCAACATAGGTAGCTTATATTGTCCTTAATAAAGAATTATGCTCACATTTCTTATTGTAACTTCAATTTAAGTTTTCTCAAAATGGATTCTAAGAAAGTTACCTTTTGATCTTTATTCTAAAAATTAATTTCTTTGAATCAATTTCTTTAAGACATTACGATCAGCAACTCAACCATAATTCTCTGTGTCATGCTAAAAGGTGTTAGTAAATAAAAATAGTCATTTCATTTCTGAAAAAGTAGTTTCAAGACCCTAGCACTGGCAGTACTAAAAATTAACTGATATCGTAGTGAAGGAGTGTATGTGGTACACACTAGACAGAATGGTGACAGCCGTGAAGACAGCTGTACAAAATGGCAGCTGATTCTGTAATTAGAACTTAGCAAACAGCTAACTTTGTACACCTTTAGCCCGATGCTCAGAAAAACAGATATCATATGATGCATGTTGGCAGCACACCAAATGTGCTACAGACAGCTTTCAAGGTTATCAACTGCAGAAGATGGAGTCAAGGTATGCAGCACCAACAAATAATATGCATGTCAGCCATATGCTAGAAACTGGAAAATCAGTAGAATGCTAAAGCATCTGTTTGTAGCTCTGCTCAGATCAATAAACTTCTGGCCATCCTTAAACAAGACGTCTGCCAATGAGTAACCTGTTCAGTTCTCAAGGTAAATGAGGATGTGACATCATGGTCACTTCAAAGCTGTCACTGCCTGAAACTGCCAGCCTTGTTTGCTAATGGAAACTAACAAATTAAAATTTCTAATTATTACATTCTGGTTTTCACTAGTTGAGATAAGTAAGTTAGTTCCATCTTACAGAATTAAATACATTTACGATGCTCTGCAAGTAACTTTGGAAGAGAGAACTTTTAGGTTACTAGCACGTGCATGCATATGGTTTCCTAAAAACGTTTGCAAAGTAATAAAAGCTGAGGACTACAGCAATGTAAAGAGAATGTGGACTATGATATAGCTTACTTCTCATATTGAACGAATGCTACTGGCAAAAGTCCAAGTATTGAGCTAGACCATTAGTCATATTACCCTCACCCACATATCTATAATCTGCTATACTCTTTTAAGTGATTCTAGTTTTAAGTACAAAAACTATCAATGTATAATTTATTAGTAAATGTTCCAGCCACAGAAACTGTTTTGAAATAGCAGTTCTGCATGCAGAAGGTACACTGGGACAAAGTGCTTTCAACTTCAAATATAAAATAACCATTTTCTTATGGCTTGTCATACTCCTGAATGTCACAGGTCAGTTTCACCAAGTATGAGTACTTTGCTTCATATTGTCAACAGTGTGTAAGGAATCTGGACACAAGAATTTCCTTGCTAATTTTACTAAATGGTTGATATTATATGTACACAGGTACTTTGTATTGTAAATTGCAGTAAATTAACCTAGAAATGTTGTTGCTATTTGTCACATGAAAATGTTCTATTTTGGCATGTTTTCCTTAGGACTCTGTTGAGAATGGGCATTATACCAGTTAATAACTGAAAACAAATCATAAATATTTTTTGACAATCCTAATGTGTTGATATAATGGGTCTATATCAAATACTTGAAGAGACATTGCAGCGAATGCCTCTTCATCGACACATACACAGCGAACGCTGACATCAGTTATTTCTTTCCATGGGAAAGAAATCGCTTGGCCATTCCTGTAAGTTTGCCATTTTCCCCACTGTAGTGCGATCTGGGAGTTGGTATATTTATTTAGGGGGGTATGGTAGGTGAAGCCCCCCATTTTGTTATGTTTGTAATGATGTGTTTATGTTTTGAGGCAAGTGATTTCCTTCCCAGGGAAAGAAATCACTGATGTCAGCATTCACGGTTTTGTGCGTTCGTTG
>NC_056749.1:445295103-445442603 GCF_019279795.1 Protopterus annectens | reverse complement strand
ACAGCTTGGGAAATTATCATGATGCATACAGTGTAAGGATGTTAACAACTGATAGGAAGTAGAGGTGGAGATAACAGGACATGTGTCGCTCCAAACTATTCATGCGAGCTAAAAGTGAGAGAGTGATAGTGTAGATAAGTATGATAGTAAGATGTATGTTACACACAGAGGAAAATTAGAAGCAACTGAGTAGTAGAGTATAATGGTGTGAGAGGAGGTATGGAAGTGTAAGAGGTCAGAACGTAAAGGTGGGAGGGGTGGAGCAGTTGCAGCTCCAAATGGAACAGAAATAGTTATGGAAGGAAGTTTTAAAAGGTGCAAGGTTTTGCCTGGATCTAACTGTTAAAGGAAGAGAGTTCCAGATCCTGGCTACAAAATAATAGCATAAGAGATGGCCTGCAGGAAGGTTTAGTTTGTGTATCTGTAGACGTTGTTGATTTTCAGATCTAAGTCATCTTTTGGATAGGTAGTTGCTGAATAGTGAGGAGAGGACAGGACATTCTGAAGCTTTGTATACTATTTTGTGTGCAGTTGTTAATTGTATGTAGGAGAGGTAATGTGGTATTTCAAGCCAGTTAAGAGAGTATAATGCTGCACAGTGGTGGGTAGAACAGGAGGCATTAGTAGCAAATCTAGTGATTTTGTTGCAACAAGTTTCAAGTTTAGATTTTATGGTAGAGAGTAGGTTGGTGAGTAGTGGAGCACCATGGATTAGAGAAGGTACTCGATAAATGATAGCAGGAGTCTTTTTACTAGCAGGGCTGAGAAAGGACTTGTGTCTATACATCAAGCCCAATTGTTGGTGAGTTTTTAATGTTGCATTGAACTTGTAGATCAAATTTTAGGTGTCCGTCTATAATAACCCCCTTAGTAATTTAGCAGGGGAGACTAGTTCAGCTGGTTGTTTGCTCTGGGAGTGTATAGTAAAGTGGTCTTTGTTTAACAGGGTCTTTTTCTTGGGGGTAAAAATAATTAGCTTGGTTTTGTTAGGTTTCAGTAGCAAGTGATTCTTAGTAAGTCAGTTTTCAATGGAGGATAAAGCAAGTTGAGTAATATGTAAGAGCTTGGGTATGGATTCAGTAGAGTAGATGATAGTTGAGTCATCTTCGTAATGAATGACAGATCCATGGGTGAATGATAGGTGTAAATTATGACTGAACCTGCTAAAGCCCTATTATTGACTACTGGGGAACACCAGTAGAGTTGGAAATATAAGAAAAAAGAGGGAGGAATTCCATCTAGCTGCTTGTGGTCTGTTTGACAGACAGCTGGTGAACCAATTAAGTGAAGGGTCATACAGCCCAGTTTGTGAGAGTCGATTTAGAAGAAGTGGATGTCAAACGGTGATGAAAGCTTTTGAAAGATCTAACAATATGGAAGAGACAGATTTACCAGAGTCACTAGCCTTGTTGACTATGTCCGTGAAAGAAATTAAGGCAGTTATTGTGCTGTGATCCAGTCTGAAGCCATGTTGTGTAGGTGACAGAATTTTATTGTTAGTGAGAAAGTCAAGCAGTTAAATTTGTATACATTTTTCAAGAATCTTGGACATAGAGGAAAGTATAGCAATAGGATGGTAATTTGTGGAGAGATAAAATGAATGACATTTTCTAGGCTTTTGGGACTTAAGATTCAAGGATGAGTATGCTAATGGAGTAAACAATTACATCAGCAGCTAGTTTGAGGTGTTCAGTGGGCAGATCATCTGCAGTATTACTTACACCCAGGTTTGACTTTAAGGAGTAGTCATTTTATAGTGACAGTGCAAATGGGTTTTAAGGAGAGAGAGGGTGTTAGAATGGTAGAAATTTCAGTAGAATTGAGAGAGCATGGGGAGGGAGAGGTATGGGGGAGGTGAGAAGGGCATGATGGCCCTGTAGCAGTAGAGTGAGAGTCTGTGGTTTTGGGTGAAGTTGGTTATGATGTTGGATATAATGTTGACAAAATGGGTGTTAAAAAGATTGGCTTTATCTGGCTGACTTTTATTAGGAAATGGAGTAGGCTTAGCTTTTGTGCCACGGTTTAGTACTGAGGAAATGGCTGTTCAGAATTTTTTGGGATTATACCTGTTATTGGACTGAGATTTTAGGTAGCATTCTTTTTTGTTTTGGGTTATTTGCTTTTTAGCATGGTTGCAGAGTTGCCTGTAGTTCTGTAGGGTGGCTGGATTTTTGTTTTTATGCAATTGTTTCTGCATTTATTGTTTTGTTGATTTTGTTAACCAAAGGGCGGAATTACATTTCATTCTTTTTAGAGGGGAGGGTGAGCAAGATTATTTAGGCTATGAAGAACTAAGCTATTAAAATAATTTACTTATTCATCTAAGGAAGTGTTTTTTAGGATATTCAAATTCACGTGTTTCAGTAGGTTGATAAAGGTTTGAGGGTCAAAGTTAGCTAGATTCCATGTTTATTTATAGTGATGTTCTTTTCGAAGGCAGGGAGATGTCCAGAGCATGAAAGCTGAGAAATGATCACGTAGTATTTGGGATAGTGCCTACTGAGGAGATTGTGTTAGGGTGACTGACCAGTACCCAATCTAGGGTGAAGCCTTCAGTGTTACTTTTGTTGAATCTGGTAGGTGATGTGATCAACTGAATAAAGTGGAATAAGTTATAATATTAGGAGAGGGAAATTGTGAGGTGATGTTTGACCAATTAATATGTATGTCACCCAGTATAATAGTTTAATTTTTGATTGTACTAGGGATACAGGCAAGGACATTTTCTAGAGTGGGTATATTATTACCTGGAGAAATATAAAGAAGTATAATGCATAGTTTTTTGGAATTATTTGTTTTTAGGAATGAGATGAGTATTTTCTCAGTGGAGATTGTGGTATAGTACTGGAGAAGGGGGTAAAGTAGTAAGAGTTAGGGAAGAGGAGGGCAACTCCAGTTCTTTTCTTGTGGTGTCTGTCTAGCTTTAGGGTGTTGAAATCGGGGGGGGGGGGTTGCAGTCTTTTATAAGTGGTTTGAGCCATGTTTCTGTGGTGGTAATAATATCTGGTTGGTAATGGAATATCTAGGCATGAAAGTTGGAAGTTAAGTGTCACTACATTTAAGGATTTGAAGGAGATGGATTGAGTAGACAGGTTTACCTGAAGTAGGTCCTGGATTGGGATGGATGTCTCCACTGAGAGGTCTTGTTGAGAATCTGTACAGACAGATGGTGGTTGTTGTTTTCTGAGTCTAATGAATTGCGAGTTGTGGGAGAGTATGGGCATTGTTATAGCAGAATTTTTAGTATGGGGAAGAGCAGTGGGTGTACAGGATAGAGGTCTGGGGATATATTAGATTAACAATTTGAGTGGTTATATGGAATGGATGTAATAGTTGTAAGTTTAGGGGTAATAGTACTGGGGTCAAGTCTGGTGAGCTGATCAAGAAGATAGAGAAACTGGAACAGGTGAGGAGTGAAGCATAAGTAAGAGTTCTAGACATACTTGTAAAGATGCGTGATTGATAGAAGTGGGTAGTCTTTAATTATAGATAGAGGGTAGGATTATATTATAACAAAATGATATGAGGGAGAATGTGGATGAAGATTTAGTGAGAGAAGGTGTGTCTGTTTTTTTTTTAGTTCTGATGAAGATACATATATTTACCTTTTTCTCCAATCCACTTCAGGAATATTATTATTATGTTCATAGTTCCATAGGTGATTATTAGGTTATAGGAACCAAGAGCTGTTTTAAGCCTAGTAAAGCTTAGACCACATGTACCCAAATATTGCTATGTGCCGTGTCATTACCACAAGGAATTGTATGTTATGATATAGACTTGTAGACATCAAGCATTAAAAGGCTGCCCCTGTCCATTAGGGACTTAGGGGTCAATCGGTGGTATATTTGCTATTTCCCATTCACTGGCCAAGTTACATTTGAATAGGTTTGGAAATGAGCTTTGCTTCACAAGGATGGGGAGCCTGTTCCAGAGAAGGGGCAATCTTTGAAACACATACGTGTACCTCCAATATATCCTGTTTGTGTTGTAGACAAGTTTTAGGTCCTAAAATGAATATTTTTAATGGTATATGTTTTGTGGATGTGTAACAAATCCACTGATGTGGCATCAGAGGATGTCTGATAGGCTAGGCATAGATCTCCATGCAGTAGTCATAAGAAACTGAGTATGGGGATAGAGCTTTGAGATGGTCTACGTAAGACTTGATATTTACTCTTTGTATCTGTATTCTTTTTGTAACAAACCACTGTGGACTCTCACATAAGGTACATGCAAATGGTGTATAGTACTTGATGATTTGTCTGATGAGAGCTGAGTGCAGTGGAAAAATGACCTCCTTAGGCCTTGATGCTATGACCTTACTTATAAACTGTGCAATGCAGAATGGTTTTCTCACCAAAGAACACACATGGTGGTCGAATGTCAAGTTACTGTCACTATGCATTTCCAGAGCTCTGTCCACTTTGTCTACTTTTAGGGGTGTATTATCAATGTGGTAATTTCCAAGGGTGGCCATCTTTACAAAGGGTGATACTACATATTTTATGACACTGAGTTTTAGTCTATGGCTCTGGCTCCAGCTATCTTTCTAAATCAGGTCCTTCTGAAGAGTATCTGTATCTTCAGGGTTTTTGATAACCACATCTAATTTGCCATTGTCTGCAAACTTGGTCAGCCAGAAGCCCTTGAAATTTGTATTGACTTCAGAGAAGTAGATGCCAATAAGGAGATATTCCAGCACTGATCCCTGTTGGACTCTGCTAGTGGCTGACTTTTTTTGTGAAACTGGATTCCCTGTTTTAACTTAATTTGTACTTATTAGTGAGACAGCAGGCTATCCATTGGGTGACATATGGGTTCATGCCTAATTTTGTAAGTTTGTCCACAATACCCAAGTGAAGTATTGTGTCAGATAACTTGGCGAGGTCAAGTTAGGCAGTGTGCACTGTTTTGCCTTGTCCAAAGTTTTAGTGACCTTCTCAAACAAAGGCTACTAATTAGGCATGACCTACTGGGTACAGTTCATTGTTTGTAGGTTTCCTATGTCTCCGTTTATCAGATACATGATAATTCTTTCCATAACCTTTCATATGAGACTAGTCATACTTTTGGGTCTATAGTTCTCTAGTCTATAGAAGGCCCCCCTTTATGCAGCTGAATGACCATTGCAGTCCTCCATTCATTTGGCACAAAGTCTGTCAAAAAGCTATGTTTAAACAGAGATTCTAATGGGCTTGACAGGTCATGTATCATGCTATTCAGTAGGCATCCTTACCAGAGTCCACTTAAACACTGTTCTTGACCCTAGATCAAGCAGTGAGAACCTGCTCTATAGAGACAGTTGGTGGACAAATGGTGGTGGTGGTGGTGGGATATTTCTTGGGGTGTGATGGTTTGGCAAAACTGGAGGTAAATTCATCTGCCAGTAGATATGCTCTATTCTCTGGCTCGATATGCCTGGTTCCATCCACTATTAGTTTGGCACATTTTTGGGTGTGTCCTTTAAGGCTGTGGAAATAATTAAAGAAAGCTTTATCATTGTCCTTAGGTTGGAAGACTATTTTTTATCTCAAATTTGGCAAAATATCTGCTAAGGTACCCATTGACAGTCATCCTTAGTAATTCTATGAGTTAAAGCATGATATGGTTTATGAGATATAGTTTTAAAAAATCAAAGTCATTGACTATCCATATTTATTTATTTATTTTTTTACTTCTGCATTTTGATTGCCATCTACATTGCACTGACCCAAACAAAGTTCTTCATAACTGACCCAGTTGCAAACGTAGATCACAGTGTCGATTATCTGCATGACAGCTGCTGACAATGCAAGCACTACTCAGCAAGTAACTGGATTAGAGTAAGGTTAATGTTATACAGCATTAATTTATGTACACTATGTAGATCAGCTAAATTCCTAACAAAAACAACAAACATAAGTGGAAGAAAAAACACTTTTACTTCTACAGTGAATATTTGGAGGTGTGTGATAGAGAGGTTTTAATATAGGTAACACTATACTAATGGCATTTGCTTTTCTCCAGCAGGAATTACTTTAGATTTGTTATGATGGCAGTCAGAGAAATATGAGTTTGCAGTTCAATAGTGACTCATTCTAAAATCTGTGAATGATATCATTGAATGGTTTGAGAGAAAAAAATCTGTCAGGTATTATGTGTGTAATTTCACAGGAATGCAAGTCCAGATGAATACAAATGAGTTTATTTTGCACTTTGGGAGCATCTTAGTTCCTTAAGGATGTGCAATACATGCATAAAGTAGTGTACTATGGCAGCTAATGTAGTTCATTTTATTTACACCAAAAACTCAACTCCTGACACATATTAGATTACTGATTCACCCTCTCCCCATTTTGCTACTGACTGCACACGGCACACACTGGGCACTGTTTAGAGACCTTCAGTCTCCACTTTCTCTTCTGAATAATTTTTAAGTATTCAATTGGCTGAGTGTTCAAAATGGTCATCCTGTCTCATTGGATAAATCTTTTACTCAATGGTTGGAACCTAGTCAACTCCCTTTTTTCATATTATCTCCCATTGGCCATTGCAGTAAATTTACTCCATCTCATTAGTCAGTTATCTCTTTCTGTGTAACACCTTGCATCTTCTCTGCAAAAGTCTTTTGTTGAGCAACATATTTAATGTCTGCTTTTTTCTCCAAAACATTAAGATCAGAGAAACTCATATGGTAGACTGAATAAATGCAATCATCTTCCATTGCAGTTTCTGACTCTTCTCTTTTAATTTCTTGTTAACAACAACTAAAACCAATGTTTGTTAAATTCTTTGCTTTATTTCATTTATTTTGAGCAGGTACAAGGAATGAATTGCAAGAGCCAATTTTGGCCATGATCTTGTATTACAAGCCAAAGTAACACTAGTGCATCTATAAAAGAACTAATAACAGTAGCACAATAAAAGGTGTATATAAAAATACAAGGCTGAATATGCATCAACTAACAAAAGTATAGTACTAGCATTATAGGGAAGAAAATGACAGCAATAATTACTGAGCACAAATAAATTCCAGTATCCTTGATTGTATTTTGCAGAGACTATCTTTCTGACGAGGTTTCCACCCACTCCGTTCCCCCTTGCTACACTCAGGCTCACTTCCCTACCATCCTACCCGCCCACCCTCTCTTCAGTTACATTTGTACTAATCATAATCTGCTCCTCATGCAACACACCAACCAATCACATTTATTCACACATTACTGTTTTATTCCTCCCTAATTAATGCAGCAACACTGACATCTAATTCTATACTACCCTACACACCAAACGCTACTAAAAGCCTAACATTTCTCCCTTTCTCTAAGACCCCATAACTCTTACTCTCAAAAGTGTTAAACCCCTGGTATTATACTACTACTCTACTGTGTCTCAAAGTAATTCTTTTAACGGAAATACAAACCATTTCATTAAATGACCAACAAATCACAACCACCATAAACTCAATCACTTCTAATAGCAACATTCACATACATACGAATAGCTACTCTGATATATCACCCAGCATACTGAACCCAAATATCCTCCACCTTATAGAGTAGAAAATTATACTATTCTCCACCAATACTAAAAGTAACTACCTAATAAAAAATGAACCAATAGCATTACCAGTAATCATAATGTCCTAATACTCCATAACCTCTGGGCTATCTCAATGTAAAGATATTCACCCAAACCCAGGACCTCTCTCTACCACACATAAAAATAACAAACTTACCCCCAACTCACTATTTCTAGTCACACTAAATATATGAAGCATGTGTAATAAAATAACAGACCTCCATGCATGACTAACACAACATAAAACTGACATACTTGCTATCACTGAAACCTGGTTGAAACCAAATATCCAGGATACAGAATTACTTTCACCAGGCTATAGCATATTAAGGTCTGACAGAACCCATAAAAAAGCAGGTGGTGTACTTTTAACTTAACCATCTTTATATACTATTATTCCATACAGTAAGTCCATCCCAACTTTCAACAATGCTAAAATCCTTATTGGCTTCTTAAACCTATATACACATAAGCATCTTTGTATTATAGCCTTATACATTCCCCCAGGTCAAAACTTGACTACACTTCAAAATAGTCTATACTGGATGTCCCAAAATATATGTAAAGAAACTATCATCATAGGTAACTTCCCCCTAACAGTCTTAACTTATCAGGCTACACACAACTTCTCACAACCCCGACTAGAATTCAGAAAAGTAGCAACCAAAACCCACTTCTAGATTGGATCCTAGTCTCAGGAGCCAAAAACTACTCTAACTCAGCCACACTCCCAGATACACTAAGTGACCACTTAACAGCTTACACCTACAGAACAATTATCCAACAGTCTAGAACCTATCACTACAAACCATCCCGCAATTTATCTAACTTTAGTCAAAATCTCTTTGTCAATGCATTTAAATCCTTAAATTCGACAATGATAAAGATATTGACCTTAGTTGATGCAGTTAGTGATTTCAATAGAGTATTCTTAGATACCCTCAATAGCCTTGCCCCACTCCTCACAAAACAAAACAAAGTCAATTACACACCCTGGCTCACAAATTCCACAAAACAATTTTTACAAAAAAGTGACAAAGCTTGGAAAGAATTCCAAAGAAATAAAAGTGATTTATCTATTCAAAAGTATAGGCAACTACGTAACCAAGCAAAGAAACTTATAATTGCTGATAAGAAATAATACTTTACTCAGCAATTATCTGACCACAAAAACAACCCTAAAAAGTTCTGGTCCACTATTTCAGCACTGCTTACCCCAGGTACAAAACAAAATCCTGCACCAGTCACAGACAAATAGCCAAAATGCTTAATACACACTTCATAGAAACCAGAGAAGACTTGGTTAATAATCCCAGCAAATCCCACACTACAAACTCTACTAATATTGCTAACCTCACACCAACACTCCAAAATGACATTTTAGATTTATCCACTTTGTCAGCATGCTCTTCCCAAACTACTCCAACTCTGCCTCAACAACTAACATCCCTTGTACTGCAACCAGTATCCACAAACTATATACGGTGTCTACTACAAAAAATAAAGTCCAGCTCCCTCTTCGCTGACAATCTCCCATCTGAATACTTAAAACTAGCTGCAGATGGTATAGCCTATGCCGTAAGTATCCCATATAGAAGAAATCAATAGTCACCCCCTTACATAAAGGAGGAAAATCAAATGAACTGTCCAATTGTTATCCCATCACAATTCCATCCCTTCTCTCCAAAATCTTGGAAAAATCTATATATATAGCAACTCCTTCACTACCTCATTGATAGTAGACTACTAACACTCACCCAGCATGGTTTCAGACCATCACACAACACAGCTGCCCTAATATCCTTTACTGATACATCCAATAGAGCTAGGGACTTAGGATAACCAACATCAACAATATTCCTCAATCTTTCAACAGCATTCGATACTGTGTCACACAAAACCTTTTGCATGAGCTACGTAATCTAAGACTTGCAAACACTGCCTTACATTGGTTCTCAAGCTACCTGTCTCTAAGGCAACAGTGTGTAAAATGGCAAAATTCTCATTCACAATATCTCCCCAACAAAACAGAAGTCCCACAGGAGTCTATCCTTGGGCCCCTTCTTTTCAACATCTTTATACATAACCTCCATACTGTCTCCTGCCAAAGTACCATTATTCAAGATGCAGATAATTCCACTATTGTATCCACTGCAAAAAACCTGGCTCAACAATTCAAATCTCTTGCTAAACCCAAACAAAACCAAACTACTTATCTTCACATCTAAATTATACCTCACTGACTTTAAAATATACTCCCTCAATAATACAAAAATAGAACTGGTTCCCTATGCCAAATTATTAGGGGTTACAATAGGTAAATTATCCTTTGATACACATATCCAAAATGCCATAAAAAATAAAAGCACATCAAAAACTCAGAATGCTATATAGGGACAACATTTTATGAACCTCCACAAAAAAAGAACACTAGCCTCTATATACCTCCTACTCTCCTTACTATACGGTGTCCATATACTAACCAACCTCCAAACTACATTGATAAACTAAATGGAATCCTGTTATAATAAAATTGCCAAATTTGCAACAAGTCTACCATTCCACAAATATCACTGCACTGCCCTTACTTCTCTTAACTGGTTGAATCTATCCCAACAGCTTAACTACAAAAAACTAGCCATGACCCATAAAATAATCTATAATCCAAAAAAATGCCCTTCCATACATTGTGTTCTCCAAACCTAAACTCCCAATTTATCCCTATGTTCCAAAGACAAACAACTATTAATTCTTTATAAGCCAAATAAAATTGCAGAACAATCTCTTTACTCCTATTCTGTAACCAAGTTATGGAACACACTACCACTACACATCAAGTCACACAAAATCACTGGAAGTTTAAATTCAAGCTAAAACAATTGCTACTTAAGTCAAGGACGTGTTCCTGTAAAAACAAATTAGTAACAAGCAACTATGATATAGGTCCAGGAATCACCATTCCTTTTCTACTCTCTCTATTCCACATCTCTATTAACTGTCTACATTACTTATATCTCTCTGTCCAAACTCATATTGGTTCTACACTCATTCAATATTCAACTTTATATACCCAATCTGTATCGTATCTGTTCTGACGCACTAACCCTTTCCCAAAAAAGAAATCTGTAATTTACTCTATACCTAAACAAATGCACTCTGCTCTCTGGCCTTTCTGATAACCCCTACGTCTACTTGTAAATATGTACAAAGATATATAATAACAACTAATAATTTTGACAAAGGTAAAACAATTTCAAGACATACTTTCATTGAGAACTGTATTACAAACAAATCTTCAAGTACCACCTTATTCACATTCATGGCTAGTTCTGCTTCTCCTCTAAAAGTTTATCAATATGTCTACGTTTTTTATTGTATATAACTCTTTTTTATACTATTGTAATGTACTATTGCATTGTATTTGTATTGTTTTATTGAATTGCATTGTAGTATACATAGCATTTCTCCATAGGCCTCCACTGAAAATGGGTTATACTTAGTCGGACATTCCCAATAACCAAATTTCAAATAAATAATTAAATAAATAAAAAATAAAGTAAATAGTAGTTACTCACTTAAGCAATACTTTGTTAGGAATTTTCCATATTGACTTTTTGATCAGTGTTAATTCAATCTTCTCAAATATGAAAAGGAAACCAAGGAAGGTCTAGCCACCAGTTTTTTTTTTCACTTCAGGTACTAGTAAAGATTCAGCCTGTGGAAAAATATTATTTGTATATGGATCTTACTGGTCACACTAATACTTCAGTATACATGCATTTCTCAAAATAAACAAGTTCACATCCATGCATGCAAGAAATAATGATGGTATGTTAAGGAGACTGTGATAATTCTAGTTGCCTTAACAAAATATGCTACACTTTGGTCTGGAATCTGTGTGATAAAACAGGAGAGGAAAGTGTCTTATTGCCAGTCTGAATCAAGTAACAATAATTTATTTGACAAAATGGTTTATGTAAATTTAACTGAGAAATATACCTAGCCTTTAAATGTCATTCCATACATTCCCAACGATGTCTGCCTGTCTTTCTTTCCTTTCTTCCTGCTCTTATACTGTGGTACTATTCTCTCATATGGGGCTGTCTTTTATCATTTTATTTTCCTCCAACAAAGTCTATGAAGTTGAAAATCCATCAGTATAAGTATGAGTCAGGTAACCATAATAGGAATGAAGAAATTAGTTGTCTAAAAATTAATCAAATAATTGTTTACAGACAGTTGTCAATTCAGCTATAAGGTAGATTAATTCCTTTCTAATCAAAAGATCATACCTGCAAATAGGATAAAAATCATTCAAAAAAGATCAAAACACAATGTGATTTATATCAATGAAACTATAGTTCATCATTCTCTATACTTCAGTCAGTTATCTCAGCAGTTTTCTGGTTAGTCTAGTACTAGAAAGGTTAAAGAGTATAGTTTCGCATATGAAAGGTGGTGTCCTAAAAATGCAAAGATATAGCTATTCATAAAAGTGCAGAAATTAATTAAGTCCATAGAATATCAGCATAGGTAATGTTGTAAATGAAATGCATATTACTTATGTGTAAGCAAAATTACACTTTTAGTAAGTTCCTGTTTTAAGTCTTCCAAGGAAATCAAGTTTTATTTTCCTCTAGGAACATAGAGATAAATGACAAATACTAGGCAAGTTTCAAACTGGAACCACATGATGCCTAGCTATATGCACCCTTAAGCTAGCAAAATTAAAAGTTCTTAATATCCTTTATCTGTACTGCTTTAAATATCAATAAGATGGTAGATAGTTGAATATGTCTAAATGGGAAGAAGTTTTGTAGCATTAAAAATCCTGTGAAACTATAACTGATTTATTTTGGTAGTGGGTAGTGCCCAGGGACTATAATGGGGGCGAGGTGAGATCTCTAAATACCTTCAGGTGCTGTAGATATTACATTTTGCAATACTGTACCCCAACTATTAAGGGAGCACTTCATTTTTTAGTATAAATAAGTGAGTAACACCAAGGTAGTGTATTCTTTCAGTCACTGCATTCAGTGTATGGGTGTACAGTGACTGCAACCTCCAAGAAGTAAAATAAAAAAAAATAATTAACTTTTTGTATGTTATTCAGGGATACCTCAAAAAACTAACATTTATATTGTCATTTCAACAATGTGTATTCAAAAGTGCAACCAACTTGAAAAATTGTATACAAATGTTAAGTGTCTTCAGTGCCTTAAAATCTAGCATGTATTTTAATTTACTAATGTCTGTAGGAAAAAAGCATATTCCATAAATAGCTAAACATAGGTGATCAGAAAATCAAAGGCAACACAAAAGGAACATGTCAATTATATGACACTTTCTTCTTGAATAACAGTATATCATAAATTGATATTGTGGTCAGTTCACATCATTTTATTGCATTTGTTTTGCTAGATGTACAATTATTTGATTTAATTTTAATGGGAACAATTATGGTTACGTTTCTAGTTATTCAGAGCAGTAAATGCTGAACATACTTCTGATATTATGCTGCTAGATAATGTTAATACAATAAAATATAGAATAAACTTTTTTTTGGTGGATCTACCCAGAGAAGGCCATCATTGGGTTTGCACACATTTACCTCATTTCAGAATTCTGAACTAAAATTAAGGAATATGTTATTTATTTACATAATTTAAGAAAATATCAGATGCAGTTAAATGCTGAAAGCAATGCATACATGCTTTAAAAGAAAATATAAGAATCTTTTCATGTGCTGTAGGGTATTACTCTTGAAGCAAAAATTTAATTACAGAAAAATTGCTTGACAAAGTAGTACTTTGGAATACAATCCAGAGAAGGCTTTACTGCGGGAAGTACCCCCTCCCAAATACATACACAGCCGTTCTGCAGCATTATTTCCAAGTGTTATGTGCCTCAGGGGGTCTCCAATTAAAACAGTCTTGCAACAGATATACACACACACACACACACACACACACACACACACACACACACACACACAATATTCAGCAACATGCACAGTCAAAACAAATACTAATACCTCTAAGTGAACGGTCTTCAACCAAGAAGTGACTGAATCTTTACCACTTATTTGAAATACAATTGTAGAAGGCACATATTTTTGTTTGCTTTTTCGTCACAATATTCACATAAAGGAGGATATCTCACACTGCTAAGTTAACATACATTAAATAGCTGGTGCTCTTGCCACATCTTGGAATGATATGCATACAATAGCTCTTGGATAGGAGAGTTTCACTATTCTCAGACATATTACATAGACAATGCCAAGCAGAATAATCAAAGCAAAATAAAGGAAACATCAATCACAAATATATACATATGAAGGCAAATCCATGCACAAATGGCAGAATTACTGTAAGAGCTTATTGTTTTCTTGTAGTCTTAGCCCACATTCATCAAGTATACAGTAAGTGGAGCAAACAAGACTGAAAGGCAGTAACATCAAGTATAGAGAAGATTCATTAGATGTTTGAAGTCAATGGTACTGATCTTTGATTGTGAAGGAAAGGGAATGAGGGAGTCTAAAGTTTCATTACATTTCTGAACTGAAGATGTAGTCCATTTGCACATTTTCCAGCAGCTGAATAGTGCGGAATGGGATAAGAAATAATTTCTGTATTCCTGTGTTTGTTTTTTCTAATAATTTCTTTATTCTCATGTTTGTTTTTCTAATGTTTCAAGATCAATGTGCTACTTTAAAAGGGGAGGTGTGTGTGTGTGTGTGTGTGTGTGTGTGTGTATATTCTAAGAATCCTTTGATGAAACATATACTGGAGTATAATAGTCACAGCTTTAGCTTCTTGGCCCTACAGGTCATTAATGAGAATACAAGGGGAGGAGATTTAGTGAATGTTACTGAGACAGCTGAGATGAACTGAATAGGTATCTGGGCTTAACAGCAATCTTCCTCTCAAACCAGCCCTAAAGGGGCGTAGATTATTGCGATGAGTTTAATTTGCTAGTGAAGTTTTTAAATAGAGAATTGTTTGCATGGAAGGTTTGATCTGCTGAAGGATACTAAGTTATCTGAATGCTCTAATCTTTATGAATGTTTTATTGTATTCAAGTTTTAATTTTATGACAGCCATGGTGGTTCCTGCATGTGTTATATATATAAATATTCAAAATAGAATGTAACACATAACTACAACATATTTTAGCATAGATTTGAATGCTAGTTGGAAATTTCCAGAATTAGTGACTCACAGCTAGTCTAAGTCACGCCTATGTTTTGTTGCAACAGAAATTACTGTTACTTTCTTAGAAGATGTTCTTCCCACTGATTACCACTGTTTTATGGATTCTATTTATTTAGTTATTTAACATTTGTTTACTGGGAAAGTCCGACTTGGAATGAGCCAATTTTCAGTGGAGGCCCAGGGAAAAACACTCCAGACACATGTCTTTATGATGTGGTGGGAAACCCACACAAATACAGGGAGGACATGTAGATTCCGCACAGAAGGCACCCCTGCCAAGAAGTGAACTGGATGACCTCTTGCTGTGAGGTGATGATGCTAACTGCTACACCACTGTGCCATCCAACTATGAAAATCCTTGGCAGTTGTCAACAGAGATGTAGTCCAAAAGTAAATAACACCCTCTTTAGTCACAACCCAGGCTCCAGGGAGTAACAGGAAAGACATATTACAATATAGAAAAAAAACACAGAATACAGAAGAAAAGTTAGAGTCTATAAGAAAAGAATTACAGAGTTAGTTAACCACATCATACAAAAATCAGCTGCTGCAGAATTATGTAATTAGCTATTATACTTCTATGTCTATGAACTGGAATTATGGCTAATTATTGATATTAGCAGATTTTATAACACGTAATGCAGAATAATGTAGCTGGATAAAATAATTGTCTGCAAATGAATCGAATTCATAAATGCTCATACTGTAAATATTAAGAATAAATTCATAGGTGAGCTCGAATAAACAAATGGGATTTACATTGTTAGCCAGCATCAAGAAGATCGATATATGGAGCATCTTTAATAAGGTGTTTTTTTCAGTTTGACTTTGAAGTCAGCTTGTTGTTTTCTTATGCCATGTTAATGAATATTCTTTGCTCATTCTCTGAGACAAATTGTGACTTTAAAAAGGTAATGACGTCATCCGAATTATGTGTTAGAGCATGTGAATGCTGTATCATGATGAGTTTTGATTTTGGGGCTGCATAAGTTTCATTATTTTAAATAGTGTCATGAATTAGAGTAGATTTATGTTGAATTGGTAGCCACTGAAAAGTTTTTAGAAGTTTGCAATGTCAGACAGTTGTAAAAATCAAAATATTCTACTTTAAGTGGCGTACAGTCTACATCTATGTATCTGTCATCAAGAGAGTAAAGCAGGAAAAATGGTAGGGCCTATACAGTTTTTGGGATAAGTGGATTTCTGACTGTGGTTTGGCATGCACATAATAATCAGAGGTGAACCAGCCTTCTACAAATGCTTAGCTGGGCAAGCATTCCACTGACGACCATTATCTGCACATTGTATGAAGGACAAGGCTGAGTTAAGAATAAGACCTAGGTATTTTTTGTTATGTTATACGAGGAAATGTATTGTTTGTGTTGTCTTTTAATAAGAGTAGAGAAAGATTGTTAGGTTTTTGTAAGGCTGGAAATAACAAAACCACATTTATTGAGACTGATTATCAGCTGGTTATTGTAAGTCTATTTACAGAGTTTGGTGAAAATAGACTGCAGCATATGTAGCTTGTTTTCAATGTATTTTAACAAAGTTAGTCAGTAGAAAGTTATCAACAAAACGTTTTCTGTAATTTAGGTAAATCTGGTGTTGACCTTCAGATATGGGGAGGGAGGTTCCATTTATTTCATTAGTTTTCTAATATTTGTCATAAGCCAGGGACAAGTGTGTCTTCTAAGTTTTCTATGCATTATTTGGAAGGCAGCATCTTGTATTGTAGCCAGAATGTTGATGAAAGATGAAAGAACTATGTTGTAGTTGGTTTGGTTACAGATAGGTAACTGGTCTATTGCAACTAAGAGAAGGTTAATGATTTCTTATCTGACTTTGGACAAGACTCTGCCTGCAACTATTTGATGTGACTTTTTTCTGAAACTTAAATCCAAGAAGAGATTCCTGTTTCTCAGGATGTCAGGAATTATAGAGATCTGTTGGTGTCTACAGTATGTTTAATACTGACTATAACAAGGTCTATTATTGAAATGTTTCCTGTTGCTAAGTTTGGTCTTGTGGAGTCTTTCACTATTTGTTCTAAACCATTTTGTTGAAAGTATTTATTTAGTTGGTGAGCATTAAAGACAGTGCTATTTATGTTAAAATAATCAATAAAAACAAATGCATTCTTATGAAACTCTTTTGGAAACATGCCATGCAAAACCTTTTGCATGGTTGACGTGAAAAAATGTGTCATGTAAGCAAAACTTTTCGTAAGCACGTATGTTTCCCTACTGACAGTTGAACTAGGGCCCAGTTTGGGCTTTTATCATCCTTAGAAATGGAGTAGAAAGTGGAATGATATCTATGGATGGATGGAGACATTCTTAACCAGTAGGAGAATTCTGCCAATAGATTAATGCAAGGGACAGAAGTCATTTTTTGTCACGTCTCGGTTATTGCCATTATGTGAGATTTCTCATTGAGAAACCACACTTTGTGGTTGAACCACGTGTTGTTTATGCTTGTGGTGTTCAATAAAGCATTTTTTAAATATTTGTCTTTGAGTATTATTGGGGTTGTGTAAACGTGTATGTGACCAGTGGTCCTAGGTTTGAATGATGCACCTGGAAATATAATTTTATAAATGTATTGACAATTTTCATAAAATGCTGCAATGGGTTAAAGTAATCATGCAGAAGAAATATCTGTGCAAAGTGACAATGTAATGTCTGTGTACCTTGGTTATTTGAGAGGAGATATGTCATTAGGAGGGTGCACTTGTCATAATGTAATCACAAGATGAAGACTACAATTATTGTTACTCAATGCTGCAATGAGAGAAGGTATGAAGCTGGAGTGAAAAAAGTGAACATGTGAGACGAACATAGAAAGGAAACGGAATGAAAACTAGGTAGAAGGAAAAATTATAAGTTGGAGTAAGAGATGGGAGAAACAAAGAATGGAACCTGGAATGTTTATCAGTTTAGCTGCCAAATAATGTTTATTCAGTGAAGATATGAGAAAGAAGACAGTTTAGGGAGCAAAATTAAGAACTTCCCCAGCTTCTCTGTCAAATTGTGCTGAGAGAAAACATTAGATGAGGAAGTGATTGCTGCTGTACATAGGGGATGACAGAAAGTGTTACCTTATGATGAAGGAAATGGATAGGTAGAACATTGTCCTAGTATAGCTGCCACCTAAGGATGGGTGAACTAGTGAAAGAAATGGAGAAACAGGGATAGGCTATCTGTTAAGGTAGGTTAAGAAAGCAGAGAACAGGCTGAAGTATTTCTTGTTAGATGAAATACAAGTGGGCATGCTTGAAAGGAGAGGGAATGCTTGTGAAATGCAGTGAGTTTATAAAAAGAGAAAGGACTGAGCTATAAAAGGAAGAGGCTACCTTGTTTGAGTATGGATGTTAGATTTGTAAATGAAGATAGGGAACAGCTTGAAGTGTAGTGAGAGAGAAAGGGCTAACAACTTATCTGCTACTTATGCTGTAAAAGTAATGAGATGTTGTATATTTGTAGTGGTAGAAAAAGAACAGCCCATCTGCTACATGGTTTATGAAAACAAGAATAATATTACATATTACCTGCCACCAAGACTGAGAAATATGGATATGGTAATAGCGTGATATAGAGTATAGATACAATTTAAGGCTGAGGAGTATATCTGTATTAGAATGTGAGGGAGAGATGTCTAGCAGACTGCTGGTAGAAGATGAGGTGCGAGTCAAGATAAATGAATGAAGTAAGCTGGGTATAATAAATTATTTATGGCATTTAGGAAGTGTTGCTAAATTAGTTGACTAGGCAGGAGAAGAGTACTAAAAGTATCGAATGTTAACTGGCTCCTGAAGGTGGGAGTGCTTTAATAGTTATAAGTGGGTTTTTAGAAAGGAAGTGGGAGTAAAGTGCTGAAAGAGAAAATAGACAGATCAAGCACACAGTGATATGTATATCAGAAGAAAAAAGTGATATTAATAAAGAAGGAACAAGATAAATGGCTGAAGCAGTAGAAGAAATACGTAAGAGACGTTAGGACCAGAAATTATTAAAATAGCAACAAGAAAGAAAAATGTTTAACAATATGCTTCTTTTCAGAAGGATTGTTGAGAAAAGGATATTTATTATTTTACAATGAAGAGAAGAAATTTAAAGACTGAAAATATTGCATAAAGTGGCAAAACTTCAAACCAAAATGTAGGTATGACAGCACATAATTTAAAATAGGTTGGGCATCGTGAGATCACTGGAAAACATAGAAAAGACAAGCATGATAGCATTCAGTTGCACCATTAAAATGCAAGCCATGATTATAGACTTAAGAATGAACTTCTTCATAATATGTATGAAGCTCAGCCTATGGGATTCTATGTGCGCAGTAATTATATTTTTCTATATATATTTTAATGCATTACTTTAGACTGTATGAAATTGATTCAGCTTGTCCCAAAGTTCATATCTCAGATGCCTTTGCCACTTCCTATGATACAAGCTGATATTCTACACAAATCTTATGGCTTTTAAATGAAATCCAGGTCCAGTCATAACTGAACATACTCTTTGGAAAATATGCATGATAAATAACCTGCTTTAGTCATACATGATATTTTTGTAGCATTGTGGCATTTTACTCACGAGTCCTACATTATATTTTTGTAGCATTGTGGCATTTTACTCATATTCATCCAGTGTAACTTATGACACCTTCTGAGCACTCCCAAATGATGAGGACTCTGCAACTGCAGATTATCACATTGCCCCTTTCAGAATCCTGTGCAACTAATATTGCATGTGGAACCCAGAATGACTGAAAAAGTCTAAAAACTATAGTTTAAAAATATTATTCATTGAAAGTATTTATTTTTACAAGGAGGATCAAGATAGATTTAGCAGTAACTGACTGTCTTACAGACCATAAGAAATACCATTACAAATGAAAAGCTGTCCCACTCTCTGCTGCAGTTACATGATCAAAGCTTAACAGCATTGTGATATCTAACTAGCAGTGGGGGAAGGAAAAATACTGCTTATTTCCTGGCATAGGAGAGATGTGTGTTATATGCTGGATGCTTTGGCTACAGCAAAGTGTTTGGATTCTATCTCCTTCTTTCCTGCTGGCTATTTTTAATTCTGTCAGCTTTGTGTGGGCGGCTGTTATTTGTGAGATCTATCAACTTATGTGTTGCTGCCAACTGGGTGTCCCTGTGAAGAAGATCATATAAATAAGGTTCAAAAAAAGAAACAAATCTACTTTTCATGGATTATTTATCAGCAAGACTGTGTTCATGCCTTGATTACTAAAACTTAAGATAATTGTTAATACAGGACATAATTAAACAAGTACATGTCTGATCGGTTTAGCCTGTAGTGTTTTTTCACTGGTCTTCAAAATACAATTAATTAATTATTCTAGAAACTGAAGATAACTACTTTGTTAAAAATGCACAACATTAACATATACTAGTCATGAATGTTCCACACTAAATAGCTCTGTTGCACATTCATTGTTAAGATTTTTTTAAGTAATATCTATGTTAAATAATAATATTAATTCTCAAATGAACAATTTTAGAAGAGAGAAGCAACACAATTTAACTATGCTGCCAGATCCCTATTTGAAGTTGTTTGCAATTGTTCCACATTTTGCTTATTTATTTCATATTACGAGAAGTAGAATGCCACATTTTGGAGATGAATGCTGAGTGCTATGATGCTATATATATTATTTTCAGAGTAAAAAAGATTTAAACTAATGTAACTCCTTTTCAGCAGTTGTTTCATTGTTATATTTTATAGTTTTTTTCAAATAGCAATGTGATTTTCATATTCAGCAATATTATACCAGGAGAATATTACTTTCTTGAGAGCTGTATTGTTCATTATCTATCTGTCAAATAAAGCCAACATTACATTAAATCTGTCCAATTGTTTGATGGTACAATGATATGATATGTTTATCAAAACTACCCTTTTAAGTGCGTTAACATTCAACCTCTGGTCCTACCCTGCCATCTTCCAGGTCTATATTAGAACATTGAAGTTTCAAAACTTTGAATGTTCTAATATCAAACCCTATTCAGCAAAAGCTGAAAACATCGAACATACAGAAAACCAGTGAAAAAACACTACAGGCTAAACCGATCAGACAGGTACTTGTTTAATTATGTCCTGTATTAACAATGTTCCAAAACACATACACACAACACAAGCACACCAAACAAACAGCAATCCACACACATACACCTAAAATCTTACACCTAATCCTACACTAAACTATACACACACCGCTAACTATCCACTTACCTTAACCCAAACCCTAACCCTAAGGTCCGTCACTATCACACACTCACCTCACCCGCGCCCTAACCCCAACTCACCTACCCCGCCCTAACCCTCATGTCCAATCGCACACTTACCGGATCCGTGCCCTAACCCTAACTCACCTAACCCGCCTTAACCCACACGTCCATACAATCGCACACATACCTAACCCGCGCCCTAAGCTTAACTTACCTAACCCGTACTCAATCGCACACTTACCTGAACCTGACCTGTAACTTTGCACCACAGCGCTGAAAATACCGAAGCAACAGAAACAGACAACTGAATTCTTTCCCTAGGAAAAAATTTGGTTTTCTGTTGCTTTGATATTTTCAGCTTTCGCTGAATAGGGTTCGATATTAGAACATTTGAAGTTTTGAAACTCCGATGTTCTAATATACACCCCCATCCCCCTTATCCTTTCTACTCCTGTTTGTTTCCATCTTGAATGCCTTCCTAGTTTCTGTCTGCACCATAAATTCCAGTAGTTCATTACATGGGTCAAAGCCATAGCTTGCTGTTTTGCTGCCCTATGCTATTCTGATGCGGTACCCCTTCGACTCCTCAACTATAACATTAGGATAAAAAAAAAGAGGTGTAAAGGACATCTTCTTGTGTATGAACTTGAGGTCCAAAATCCTTGTACGCAGAAATTAGACTTCTCATTGCATAGGACAGGACCCTAGTCATCTCCACCTCATATGAATTGTGGACAAAATGCTCGTCTAGCTTGTCTTTTTTTCTCATGTGCTAACATCTGTAATGTAACTATGAAATAGTCATTGTGTACAACAGTTATTTTATTCTTTCATACTGATTTCCTCAGTATAGTGTTTTTAGCAGTGTACTGAATCACATGGTACATACCATCTCAGCATTGTGTCCACGGATGATGCATTTGTGTGCTGCTTATGCAATTTGTTAATTCATACCTCTCAACTGTATAGATTTTTGCAGAATGCCCAGATTTTTGCCTCATATGTTTGGTCTGTTTTTCATAAAATTGTGGTTTTCTAGCTAATTTAGTTATTTATTTAATTGACATCTGTTGACTGGGTTAATCTGGTTGGACAAGAAGCCTTTTTTCAGCAGAGACCCAAGAAGAAAAGCTCCAGACATAAGCAAATAAAGAAAACATTTGTACAATCAACACTTATTAACAGTAAAAATTACAAGTACAAAATTCAGCTAGCAAGTGCAAAATTCAGACTAGCAATACAATTAAAAACAACCAGTACAGAAAATACAGTTCTAAAGTAGATCAAAAATCTAGATTTTTTGCAAAGATTTAAACAGTAGCATAAGCAAATGAGCTTGGATCACAATAACTGCAAGAGTGGTCTAGTACTTACATGTATTATTTAAATTTTCCTTGCGCACAAAACTGATTTAATCATATTGTCAAACATGTTGGGATGCAGTTAGCAAAATACAGAAATGGGGGAGAGAGGAAGTTGGGGAGTAAAAAGTCAAGTGGGATTAGGGATTTTTTGAAAATAAAGTTGTTAATGGTAGAGCTGAGGTCTAGTGGAAGTTTATTCCAGGTGTTTGAAACAGAATGACTAAACAGAAGTTTAACACTCTGCTTTGTAGGTTTATGGACTTCAAGGAGATTTTGGTCTAAGCTGTGGAGACAGCATTTGGGAGTGTAGGGGAAGATTAAGGTAGAGAGAGCAGGGCAGTGGGTGAGATTTGTTAGGACTGAATATATCAGGTGGAGGTAAGGAATTAGGAGTTGAGTACGAAGTTCTGGCCATGAAATATTTTTTTAAGGCAATGCAGTGATGAGATCTGTAGGGTAAATTGGCAGCGAACCTGGCAATTTTATTGTAAGTGGCTTTGAGTTTATTAATGAGGTTGAATTGCAGATTAGTGAGAATATGTGTGGCATAGAATAGAGAAGGCAGGAGAAAGGCCTGGGCAAGGGAGCATTTTGTATCTTTCATCAGGTATTTTTTATTTCTATATAATAGTCTAGGTTTTTGATGAGTTTTTGTGATAGTTTGTAGAATATGAGTGTCAAATTTAAGTTGATCATTAATAACCACACCAAGGAGTTTGGTAAGGGTTTTTACTGAGATTGTAGTATTGTTGTGTGACGAGACTAAGAAGACATTTTTGCAGTGTTGTAGGGTTTTAGGAAGAAAAAGAAGTAGTTTTGTTTTTTTTGGATTAAGTAGGAGCCATTTTTCTATAGATCAAAGAAACTCCTGCGTAATGGATAGAAGGTGGGAAAGATCATCGGAGCAAGATATGATGGTACAGTCATCGTCAAATTGGATTAGAGAAGAGTGGGGACAGAATGTGTAGAGGTTATTCGTGAAGATGTTAAACAGAAGGGGCTCAAGTATGAAGCCTTGGGGTACCCCTGTATGTATGGGAAGGAATGGAGAGGATGAAAATTGCCATCTGACAGAATGAAATCGATCACAGAGATAGCTAGAGAACCAGAGAATGGTAGTTTGAGAGAGATTAAAGTCATTAAGTTTTGATAGTAGCAGGTTATATGAGACGGTGTTAAAAGTTTTTGAAAAGTCAAGGAAGATAGAGGAGACTAATCTGTTGTCATCATGAGCTTTGACAATGGTATGAGTGAAGGTAATGAGAGCAGTGGTGGTACTGTGATGGGGGCGAAAGCCACGTTGTGTGTGGGGGTTAGGATTTTTTCTTGCAAGAGATGTTCAATTATTTGTTTATGGATACATTTTTCCATTATTTTAGAGAAGGGGATAGGATAGCGAAGGGACGATAGTCGGAGGAGTCGGTAGAGGTACCACCCTTACGAAGAGGGATAACATAGAATTTCTTCCAGATTTTGGGCACAGTACTTTCTTGGATGGAGTAGTTTATGAGAATGGAGATGGGGAGAGCAATAGAATTTGCAAAGATTTTGAGGAAATGTGGGGTTAGGTTATCAGCAGAGGGAGAGCAAGGCTTCAGCTTAGAGAGTAGAGATCTGATGTAGGTAGTGAGAGTGGGTTTGAGAGAGAAGGCTTGGGTAGTTGTGGTAGCACTGGGTTCAGATAAGGAAGGTTTTGAGTGTTTATTTTTAGTAAGATTCTTTATTGAGTTGATGAAGAAGGTGGTAGGTAATGAGGCAGTATCGAGGTCGGAGCTATCAGGAGAGGGATTGGGTGTAGTGGATTTACCTAGGTGGAGGATCCTATTAATAGTGTTACAAAATATTTTGGGATCAGATTTGGGATTGTTGAGAGGTTTATTATAGTATTGCCTTCTGTCCTTGTCTATTTGTTTCTTAATGAGGTTTTTAAGCTCTCTATATTTTTGAAAGTGGGTAGGTTGATTTGATTTTTCCACTTCTGCCAGGCTTTGTCCCTTTGTGACATGAGGTTATGAGTTGATGGCATTAACCAGGGGGAGAAGTGAGATTTGAGTCTTATTTTTCTGATGGGGCAAGTGTATTTAAGGTATTAAGGAAAATGTCATTAACTTTGGAGACAGCATCATCTAAGGGGAGGTCATATAAGAAGGACCAGTTGAAGGAGGAGAGTAGATTATTGAAAGTGTCAGTACTGAAGATAGAGAGTTTACAACAATCTTTGTAGAAGTGTTGTCTACAGAGCTGAAAAGAAGTTCTGTGAACTAGGGTGGGAAGGTGGTCACTGAGAGAGTCTACAAGGGTACTGGAGTTCTGGTAAAAACTGGGATAAGTGGTGAGAATCCAGTCGATGGTTGAGCCAGTATTATTTTTCTGTTATAGCGAGTTGGAGACATAATGAGTTGTGAGATGTTGTAGAGGTTAATACTGGTGGTGGGGGGGCTTATAGTTGTCCAGTCAATATTAACATCAAGGATAACAGTCTCATAGGAGATGTTTTCAGATATCCAGGAGAGAAATTGTTCCAGTATAGATATGTTATTTCCAGGGGTGATACAGATGGTGGCAATAGCGAGGTTCTCATGTTTATTAAGCTTGCAGTTAACTAAGAGGATTTCGGCAAGGTCAAATTTTGGAGGGTGTGTGGGAAAAGGGTAGAATGAGAATTGTTCTGAGTAACAAATGTCTATGCCACCTCCTTGTTTAGAGTGATGATCGAGTCAAAAGATATTATAGTCTGGGGGAAGGCTTTCTGAGTCAGAGATATGTGGTTTCAGCCACGTTTTTGACAAGGTGAGAATGTCAGAGGTATGATGGAAGCTTAGGGAATGAAACTGACTTATTTTGTTTGTGACAGTTGGTATATTGAGTGAGATTATTGTTAACTGTTTGGAAGGTGGGGGGTTACGACTGTTAGACGAAGTAGCAGGGGATGGTATGCTGGACTGAGAAGGAAGTGATGGTTGAGTATTGAAAGAAACACTACTACCTTGAGTGGTGGAATAAGTGAATGGCCTGGGATTAGGGTGAATGTCACCACAGCAGAGTAGGTTAAGGAGGAAGTTGTTCTTAGAGTATGTGTGAGGATAGGTTCTGATGTACTTTGGTTTGAGTTTATTTTGTAGAGAAGTAGGAGGTAGGATCTTCACTTTGTAATGAGTTGTTGAGGAGACAGGGAATAGAGAGGATGCATTGGAAAAGTAGGTAGAGGATTGTTGGTGAGGATAAGGGAGAGTGGGAGATAGGATGGGCATAAGTATGGGGTTGTGATAGGAGGAAGATAGTGATAGAAGAAATAAGAGGGTGGAACAGAAAAGGATTGAGACTGACATTGAAACAGAGAATTGTGTGGACTTCATTATGAGACAGTGAGCAATAGTAGTGTTTAATTAGTGTAGTAGTAAACAAAATAAAAGTTTGCAGAGTTAGATAGGGTAGTGGTAAGTAGTAGTGAAATAGAAAGTGATGAGGTAGTAGGTATAAGTAAAACTAGATAGGAGGAGCAAGAATGTTGGCGTGGGTTGAGTCAGCTGGAAGAGGGCATTGTATGGAGAGGGGGTTAGCGGTGTGGTTAATTAGGGTAGAGTATAAAGGAAATGAAAGAGGGGGTGAGTGGGAATGGGGTTAGGGTAGGGGCACAGAGTGAGCCCAAGTGTAGCAAGGGCAAGCAGAGTGGGGTGAACACAAAACCAAAGGTACCAGCGATCAGAAACAATCAGTAGTAGGTAAGAAGCACTATCACTACAAGTATGGCTCTGAATGTTACCTATTCTGTTCTAATGACTGACAAATAATTGAAGACTGAAGTAAAAACATAATGGCAGACATTTGAGTTTCAGTCTTCACACCCTTCAGAAAATTCATGCTAGTGCAAAACCTGTTATTGTATCTACTTTCCAAGTTTTTAAAAGCAGTATTTAAAAAGTGTCCCTATCTTTGGGCCTTTGTCCCCCATTATTTATGTTTTTGTCCAGATGTTTTGCTTTAAGAGGTTGAGAGGTATGGTTATCTGTACTCCAAGTTGCTGCCATGATGCCATGGGCCACAAACAGTACAGAGCAGCTTGACAGAATGTGTACATCTAGTAATGGCTTGAGCTAGTTGCCAAGGTTTTGATAAAGTAGCACCACAGAATGTGGGTAAGTTTTCCCACTGCACATTAATATAACTGTTAAACAGTCAAATACTGTCTTACAGAACATAGGGTAACGCAAGTGCAGAGTTGTTTTAAATTTAAAGTGTGTTGCCTTCCACACTGCAACTTCTCTACAGTTTGGTAAAATACCATTTAGGTATTCTGAGTTATAATATACGGCATTGTGCAGCATGATGTAATTAACTTATGTATTATTGCACCAGACTGTGGGGATGAGGTTGTGCTGAACCTGCAATGAATATTTACATAGTGATGCTATAAAATGTGACATAAGCTATTCATTTCTCACTACTTATTGTAGAAAAAAATCTTCCAAGGAGTTTTATATTCTCCTGTTTGTTTGCTGGTGGAGGTTAGTATTTACTAGACAATTCCAGAACTGGTGCTACAGCCTTTACTGCACATAGCAAGTATCTTAGCTAGCTAATGCAAACAACCATGCATGGAATAGTTTAAAATGAACAGATGCAATAAAACTGGCTTCCTCCCAAGATGGTTACCTAAAGTATATCCCTTCATGTGCCCTTTGACAATATCAAGATGAGCTTTTTTCAGGAAATATCACTCTCTGTCATTTTCTTAGTGAAAAAACTGCACATATAATTTCATTTAATATGTAACAAAAACTCATTTGGCATTTCTAAAGATATACTCTGTTAAAAATTAGACCTGTGGTTCTCTAAGTATAGCCTATTTGGCAACAATGTCAAATGGAAGATTCCTCACCAAAATATTCCATTTCAGATATTGTTAATAAAAAGACCCATCAGTAACATTTTCCTCTTTATACCGTTTAATAATAAAGTGGATCTGTTACTGTTACACAATGTAATGAAATAAAGAATGTAGTTATATTCCAAGTAAAGAAAAAAATACATTATTACTCACAGGACTAGATCAGCATCTCAGCAAACTAGTACAGTACAGATTCATCTCCTTTTAATAACAAAGTTTTGTTAGAGTTACTAATCAATCCAGAAAATAAAGAGGAGAAAGTAATATTAAGAGTTGCTGGGATTTTGAGTAGCACAAAAAATAATAATAAAATTGGTTTTCTGAATGCTACGGTTTTAGAAGTAAATTATTTAGGACTTGATAATGACTGGACCCTCAAAACTTAAGATTAGTAAATGTGAACAAGCCTGTGTCTCGAAAGCCACTAAATTCGCAAATATTGATATTAATAATTATGAAAAGAATTTATTTTATCTATAGGGAAATGGTCTTGAGCTCTGCATGATCATGTATAAAGCCCATCTCAAACACACACATGTATGCCATAATGACTTCTGTCTTTATAGTTTGTTTTGACATTTTTTTTCAATATTTGCTACATCAAAAGTGAACATTTTTTACATGTTATTAGATGCTTGAGATCTAAAACTATTAAAGCTTTATTGATTTTCATTCTGTATCTGGCAGGTGGCACAGAGTTGATTATGGCAGTGAGATGCAGTTCCCATGGTAGAAGGCATAATTCCTTCAGTTCTCATTTACCTACTGTGTGGACCTTGAGCAAGTCACTTAACCAAACATTGCTCCCAGGTCACCCCTGGAAAGGGACTGTGTGTGCAGTGAGCCACATTGTTAACAAATAAGTGTTATTATTATTGTTGTTGTTGATGTTATTGTTAACTTATAACCAGACCATAGGTATCATACCTATGAATTTACTGAGGATTCTATCCCTTGCTCAGAAAAGATTTAAATAATCTCTCACTTTGACAAGCTGCTCTGGCAGGTTATTTCACCCAAGAGGCCTTTGTCTTCACTGAACTGGACTCAGACAGACAGAAAGAACTAAATTACAAAAACAAAACAAAACAAAACAAAAAAAAAATCGAAAATAAAATTAACTATATGCTTTTCAAACAAATAGTTATTTCAATTTGAATGAATGGAGGAAATAATCAAATACATTATGCTAGTGCACATAAGGGGGAAATAATTAAATGTGTTGTCTTAGTAAATATACTCATATTTAACTTTTTATTCCACTGGCAGTCAGATGACCATGATTTCATGTAATTGTACTAAATACCTGACTCAGTAATATAAGTAAATACTAATTCAGATAACTATTTTCAGATTTTCAGCCATCCAATATGACAAGCAGCTACAAACCTCCATATTACCTGGACATAACTGTCCTTTCCTTTAAGTGAATATCCATCCATCAATCTATCCATCCATCCATCCACAATCCCCTTTTCCAATTTTTTGCACATGAGGTCAGGGTGTCACTTCAATAGTGATACTCATCTAGTGCCAGTGTTCACAACACTGGGTGGCTAGGCAGTGAATCCCAACAGAATGTAATAGTTTGGCAAATGTACCTTAACCAGCTGAGACACAGGTATGGTAGCTATACTATAAAATGCAAATAAATCCATTTTGTCCTTGACTGAATTTTTACCATACAATTTCCACTGGTTAATTTGGTCCCATATTTGTTTAAATTCCCTGTTTTACCTTCACATATTTTGCATTGTTGGCAGGATCATGACATCACTCAGTGCTAATTATGTGATACATGCTGTTTGCTTATATTATGAAATTAAAAGTATTGTTATGATGCCGCAATGTTGCTCTATCTTGGTCTCAGTTGGCAAGATAAACTCTGACACCTCACACTGCAACTCTGAATACATAATTACAATTACACATCAGAAAGCAGAGATACCTTTTTAATTGCCACTTGCCTAAAGTTTTCTGGAATTCATTAATTCCAGTGCCCTGGACCAGCTCGTTCTTACCCCGACTAGAGTTAGCAACATCCTTGACCTGGTCATTATTAACATGGGCACCATTGCTCTACACCAACAGTCAACTCATCCCTACTTAGATCCAACCACAAACTAATCATCTTGGAAATCCACATCCCTCCCACCCCCTCCACCCCCCACAAAGGAAACCACCATGAAAAACTTCTTCAAAGATAACTTTGGGATCCTAATAATAGAGGTGGCTAACTTCACGGCACCCATGCAAATGGTGAATAGTTGCATGACCACTGAATCATACACCAATGCATTGTACCAACACGTACACAAATGCATGGTTCTCACCATTCCCAACAGAACCAAGACACTCTCCTCCAAAAAAGGAAGCCAATCTGGTGGTCCCCTGCCATAAACAAACTCTACAACAGAAGGAGGAAACTGATGTGGAATAAGGTGATGTCCCAAGACTGGAAAAACTCCCTTATCAGCCTCAATAAAAAGTTGAGATCCCTTATTAAATCCTCGAACGCTAGCTATGAAAACAGAATTGCAGCAGATAGTAAAGACAAACACAAGGCCTTGTATAGTTATGTAAAGAATCTCCACGGCAATATCCAGATTTGCTCTGAGCTAATGCACAATGGTACCTCCTATACCGAGCCAACAGATATTGCCAATATACTGGCCGACAGATTCAGTGCCAACTTTACCCCTCCCCCACCAAAGGACCAATTACAATACCAGTAGATTGCCAGGCACCCAGTATTACTGCTGCACAGGTTAAAACAGCACTGTCCAAGGCCAAGAATACAGCTTTTATGGAACCTGACAATATCCCTGGCTGTGTTCTACATGATCTACAGAATGAACTGGCACCTCACTTGTGTACCCTGTTCAATCACAGCCTCACCCAAGGCTTGGTCCCTTCCAAATGTTGCACTGCTACAGTCATCCCTCTCCACAAAGGAGAGACTACAGACCCTGGGAACTATCGCCCCATTAGCCTGAGTCTGATATGTAAAGCTATGGAATGCATCATCATGGACCTAATAAACAAGGATATAGGGAATCTCCAAATTCTAGATCCCACATAGTTTGGGTTTGTGAAGGGTTGATCATGCCTGCTCAACTTGGTAGACTTCTTTGAGTCCGTCACCAGCACAGTGGATGAAGGCAAGGTGGTTCATACAGCATACCTTGAATTGGCCAAGGCCTTTGATACCATTCCCCACTCAGGAATCATAGAAAAACTCACTAAGCTGGGCATCAACCCCTATATCACCAGGTGGGTTGCAAACTGGCTCACAGATAGAATCCACAGTGTGAAAGAAGCTAACTCCAAGTCAGACTGCCGACCAGTCACAAGTGCAGTCCCACAGGGTTTGGTCCTGGGTCTTCTCTTGTTTGGTACCTACTTCTCTATAGTCCAGGCCAAAAACAAAGGGACTCTGGCTGACACAGATGATTGCAAGTTGGGAGCTATTATTAACTCCCCAAGTGATTCTGACATTGTACAGAAAGGACTCACTGAGACCAATGACTGGTGTCAGAACCATGGCCTTAAGCTCAATGCCAAAAAATGTGTCATCATCCCCTTTGGGAAAAACCCAGTTCCCATGAATTACCACATCGACTGTAGTACACTGAACACAGAAGGTGTTATGAGAGATCTGGGAACACAGGTTGACAGCAACCTCTCTTTTGACCACCACATTGCCACTGTGGTCAGAAAGTCCTTCTATGTGGCACATCTCATTACTAAGGGTTTTGTATCCAGGAAGAAAGAGGTTATTGTCTCCCTCTACTCCTCCTTCATTAGACAAACCACCGAGTACAATGCCCCATTTGGCATGTACCTCACTAGACACCTGTAACAACTGGAGAGGCCGCAAAGTACCTCACAAACAGTATCCTAGGCCTTAACACTTGTCTTAAATGGATGGATTCAAAAAACTACAACTATTGTCTGTCTCATATCGCCTACTTAGAGACAATCTCTGCTTGACTTACAAAGCCATGTCTGACCCAGCTCTGTTAGAAATGTTACATCTAAAGAAATCCCAATCCCTCTACACTACACGTGCCAGAGACCTCAACCTCATTACCACAATCAACAGAATGTGCTGGAGGGACAGGTTCATAACACAGAGACTGCCCATGCTATGGAATAGACTTCCCATACATGTCAAACAGAGCACCTCACTGGCCCTCTTCAATAGAAATCTTGATGAGTGGATGGGAAATATAAAATTCACCCCAGGAATCACTCCAGTGGCTCTACTCGACAGAGGTACTGGAAACTAAGTTTGGGTGGCACAATGCCAGGGTAATCCTATGGGCTAGGCTTGTAAAGGCTACAGAGCCATTAGCCTAGAACAGACCTATGAACCTAGAGTATAAATCTATGTATCAAAAAAAATAATAATGCTAACTAAAAAGCAAACAAGCAATAAAACATACAATAAATCTCTGTTTATATCTTATAATATAAGATATTAAACTTGTTAGTCTTTCCATTTTTTTAGTTATATTATCCTGATAACCTATCCAGGGGATAACTACAAAAAAAGCCACTAGTTTTTCTTATGAATAGTGTAATTACCACATTTGTTCTTTTAGGGGATATTCCCTTAAAGGCTTGATAACAGATCCTTCTTCATTCAAATCAAGATCTCTAAAATGTTGCTGGTATAAACATATTATTCACTAACACTTTTCTGTGTGAATGCTGAAGCTTTTGTTAAACACTATAAAGGGTTCACACTAAACTAACTAATTAAAGAATTAGTATTATGGAATGATCAAATCCAACCAAAACTTAAAGAAAAAGAAAAAAGACTATTGTTAATTTTGCAAATAGCATTTATTTATATTTGTATTTATATTAAATTGTACCCCCATTCCTTGTTCCTAACCCCAGCACTGCATATTAGGGTACTAGACAACCATTTGCTAAAGTAGTAATAAACAAAAAAGACACAGACAAATGCACATACACAAACACACACAGAAATAGCTATTCACTTCTCTAGCCTTTTTTCTCTATACTTAACTCGCAAATACTCAAGCACACATACTCAATCCAGAATGCTAAAACTTTCATTACAAACAAAAGTATTGGTATTACTGTCCAAGCCTATTTACCCTACATATAATATTAAACATATCAGCAATTACTGCTCTCAAAAATCCAGCCACTCATCTGAGTCTGTAAAAAAATTCAGCAAACATAAATATTGTTAATACAAAAATGGCCCAACTGGGATCTCCACTCTCTTCAGTTTATTTGTTTTCCTTTCCTCTTCTTTCTGTTTAAAAGATAAATCAAACATGTACTTATCATAGGCGTGGAGAATATATTCCTAACTTCAGTGAGTGCACCTGTTTTTATTTTATTAATCCCTTAGTTTAAATACGCTTCCTTTTTCCCCTAGTCTGACTGTTAATTGCATATTTGGCCTGCATTTTTTTCTTTTTTAATCTATGTGAGCTGCTTTGTAGCTTACTAGTTACGAACTCTTATTCTTGTGACTGATACTCATATTTTATCATAATTTCGGATTCATTCTACTGTACTATCAAAAGTAATTTCCTCTGTATCAGCTGGATACAATCTCTTTCCTGTAGCTTGCTCTAATCATCAGATATATCATCTGATAAATGACAAGATTTTAAAGACTATGGCAGCAGTTATGGCCAGTTTGCTTAAATAGGCAACAAAGTATAACAAATAATTGCAGGATTATGCACAATGTAATATTTTGCTTTTCTCCTCTACAGTTTAAGAAGCAACCATCTATATAGGGTTTTAAAATTATAGTAGATGTATATGAATAAAGTAGGAAATGTACATATTTCTGGTAATATAAACCTGTCCACTAAATATGCAAGAAGGAGAAAGTAAGGTAATATGTTTTAAAATAAAAGACCAGCAACGTAAGAAAGAAAAGACTGCACAATAAGTAAGAGAGAGAGAGAGAAAGAGAGAGAGAGAGAGAGAGAGAGAGAGAGAAGTGGGTTAGGTGTTCAAGGTGCAGGCTGGAGGTGTGCTTGAAGGATCGATAGTTAAGAGAGGTCCAAAGTATGCAGAAGGTTCCGAATACTGAAGTGGAATGTGATACTGCTGAGTAGGATAATGGGTGCACTGCTCACGAATTAGTTAATCATACAAAGAAAACGCTGCCTAAGGCATTTACAGGATAGCTGAGAATATAGGCCAGTTTACTGCTACAGCCGATCTCCCTACTTTTGTATTACAGTTACCTACCTGCCTGGAATTCTGTCTTGAGTCACTTTTGCACATATACAAAATATAATGTTCCACTACAGAAAGCAGGAATGGTAAGGTGATTGAATAATTTGAATTAAGCAAAGAAAGAACTTGCTGCTATAATTCAGAATAAAATGCATGGTTATACTCTTTAGAAGCTGAAGTGAAGGTTGATAGTGAAGAAGGAAAAATAGAAAAGGAAAATTGTAGCAAAAAGAGTGACCAGAATGTTGAGGTCCACATAGTCATGATTAAAAAAAGAGAAACAATAAGCCCAAGCACATTCTACACTGAGAAAAGGTTATGTTCAGCAGAGGACTTAAGCACTTACTGCTATAACAACATGGAAAAAAAAAGACTTTCGGGATGTGAACACAAGCTGGCAAAAACTCTGCCAGTCAAGGCATACAGCATAGGGAAAAAGACATCCACAGCCACAGCTAGACAATGTTTCTCATTCTTGCTGCTGCTTCATTGTTCCGGAACTCATCCCACACCACCATTGCTTCTTGTTTGACATAACTTGTATTTCTATTGTATTTTTCCCCATTTCAGCATATACAAGCATGTCTGCAAAAAGTGACTTTTGAAATTACTGGTAAGTGTGTTTAAAGTTTTAAATAAACGGTCATGAATGTAGCTCAAAACCAATGCACACAGAGTTCCTTGTTGGTGCAAATAAATAGATAACATGTCATTAGCCCCACACCTTAAAAACATAACCGCATTAAAAAAAAGCCTGTGTGTGCAAATTTCTACTTATGCCAGCTGGGAAAGAGCATCATTTAGGTAAAATATTATTTTAGTTTTCAAAAAAAAGTCTTATTTAAGTGAAATACTATTCTTGTTGGATCTGACAGTGATAAGCACAATATAATTATCTGATCCTTAAAACACACATCACTGTAACCTTAATTAAATTAGTTTAGTAACAAGATTATGCTGTATGACTTTCATCCATTGTTTTGCCTTCTAGATATCCTCATTTGCTTCCCATGTTGAGACAAGTTGATCCAGTTTTGCATAGTCACCCCAGCCACATTTTTTGAGTGACTAGAGTACATTTTCTCCTACCAATTTTTCCTGCATATTTTTGTGTGTGTGTGTGTTTATCTCCATTAATAAACTTGAATCTGACAGTTTTGCATACCAGTTTGGATTCAATGTGCACAACAACATAATAATTATGACTGTGCTACTGACACCACAGCATAGAAGTAAGTCTGACTTTAATTCCAGTTAACTTTGGTTTGGTGTTTGAAAAGGTGCTCCCCAGTCTTACCAGGGTGGATATGCTCATCGCTCTTAGAGTGACTCATGAGGGCAGTTATGAGAACAGGTTTCCAGAACTAAGACATCGACATCAAAGCAAGAAGTAGCAGCAGGCAATCAGTACTGATAAACGGCTGCATGCATGCATGTCATCCATAAGGGCAAGCTCTGAGACTAGGGCAAAGATCATGAAAGGCTGGCACTTCAGGCATACAGGAAACAGTTTCTCAGCAGTCTTTTTCAATAGCCAGCTTTCTTACTTTACCAGGATAACAAGATGTATTTATAATAAGGTACTGCACAAGATGGGACTAAGGGAATCACTGCAACAGTTAGGAACTAGAAGGTCCAAATGGTCAAGCTAGCAGATTCTGAAAATCCCGTTCATGTTTTTGTTTCCTGCCATATCAGCGCTTAATTCTTAATTATTGTTTTTTCTTGTTTCCTGAGCCCATGTCACTATGCACAAACAAGCAATGCATTCATTGCCCAAGTCACACTGTTTAACAAAAGCCTTTGAATTTCCGTATATACAACTAAGTAATGGTGAATACTGCTAAACTACAGGTATTCATTCTCATTTTTTCTCTGAGATATTATGTAGTAATCTTACAATTGCTGATAAAGGTCGAAAACAGAATATAGACAATATAAAATTTGGCATGTATAAGTACTTCAACTTATGTTGAGAAATTGTCCATTTTTAGTGATAACACCATTTTATTTTAAAAAAGCTGTACTGTCACTTAAAAGAAACTGCACACTACATAAGATGCTATTATTTGATGTTAATGTTAGTGAGACAGCTTCTCTCTGCAGTCCTGTGTTTAAACAGATGGACATTTTTTCCAGGCAGACTGAAGTTTATGCTTTCAACTGCCGGGCACTGCATGACAAAAATGATAGTTTGCAGTCATGCCTGTGTGCCTCCATTCAGGGGTCATTTAGTGGCACTGCAACATGGCTCAAGGCTTTAAAAGGTATGAGCACAGATGGACAACACTGAGGACTATTCACAGACTACTTCCTCCTGTTGTTATGCAAGCTGACCTGTATTCATGGCCAAACAGTATTCTATAAGATTCAGGGAATGTACCTGGAATAGCCCAAAAGACTTATTCTAGCAAGGAAAGCATTGTGTCCAAAGAGTATTATTAGAGTCTAACAGATATTTTTGAAAATGAGATCAACATATTTAAATTTATACAGCCATTACAGCTAGTAAAGCATCGCATGAACATGCACGTAGCTTGTGTCTGTAATACCTTATACTAGCATAATCATGAGATGGAATACTATTATACTCAGGTCTATATTAAATAACCAAAGAGGCATTTCAGCGAACACCTCTTTGGCGACACAGAATGAATGAACGCACTAAACCACGATCGTTCAGAACAGCAATTTCTTTCCCTGGGAAAGAAATTGCTTGGCCATCCCCATAAGTTTGCCATTTTCCCTACTGTGGTGCAATCTTGGAGTTGGTATATTTAGTTAGGGGTGTGTGGGTGGCCCCACGTTGGTAGGTGTGGTGGGTTGAGCCCCCCACTTTATATTTCTAATGATGTTTTTTTTTTGTTTTTAGAGAAGTGATTGCTTTCCCAGGGAAAGAAATCGCTGATGTCAGCATTCATGGTTTTGTGTGTTCGCTGTTTATGTGTCGCCGAAGAGGTGTTCACTGAAACGCCTCTTCTTTTATTTAATATAGACCCTTATACTCGTATATACTTTACATGGAAAGATTGCACTTAGTTATTTAGTTAGCCATCAAAAATGATTATGTACTTAACTTTATGTACTCATAAATTACATACCTATTCTGTAAAAAAATATAATAACAGCAATGTAGTTAGATATCATTTCCTCATTTCCCATGATGTATATATTACTTACCCTTAAGGAAAGCATGCATCAGTCAGCATTACCACTGACAGTATTATAAAGCACTACTGCTAAAGGTCCTGGCAGGGCTTTTGGCGTTTCAGTATAGCATTTCAGTCAAGACAATTTTCTCAGTACATTACGCTATTACAAGGCTATGAAGTGGGCAAAGCATACATTTTTATACTTTGCAGAAAACAATGAAAAAAAACAAAAAACAAGTATTTGTAGAAAGGCCATGACATAAGTTGTTAGATTCAGAGATATGTCCTAAAATAAACTGAATTATATCAAATACATACTCAGTGATGACAATAAACATGTTAGTTCTCATTGGTCAATGGGGGAATTCAATTTGTACATGGGTATTTGGCAAGCTTAATGGCTACTAGAGCTCTAAGCTAGAAGAATAAATGTTTCAGTACAACATAAAGCTGTTGAAGGTAGTTTATGGTCAAACCATTTTGACATTTAATGAAAAACAGCATGTGACGGTCAATAAGCCCTAGCAGGAGGCTCTCTCACCCTCACTAGTCATTTGATCAGCACATGGAGAATAATCTTTCCAGCTAATGCTACACAGTATGTGAAACACACTGAACAACTTACGTGGGATTAGAAAAGTGAACAATCAATAAGTCTTAGTATAGGAAATGGCCTCAAAATTGGAATAAACTGACAGTCTGATTTAAGTGATTGACATGTTCCAATAAGACATCTACGTGATCATGAATGGTCAGTTAGTCGTCATCTCTCACACACACACACACACACACACACACACACACACACACACACACACACACACACACACACACATCAAATGGTCAACTAGATATCTCAAAGCAAAATTACATAACCAGTGTTATTTGTAATGGTGTAAGCCCATCCCTGCCACAGACGTGGTGGGATTTGCCCCAGTCCCACATTACCAACATAACTTGTATAACTTCTAGGAAAAGAGAAATATTCACAAAGGATGCCAAGAGTTAAGAAGAATATTGGCCACACTTCTTATAGAATTAATTCCTATAAAATCAAGCCTCTCCACATACACATAAAGTAAAAAGTGACTGTCAATTAACTCATTAATTAAGCAATTAGCTTTTATATATCAGGCCACTTCATAAAGGTAATTTACCACATTATGTAAGAACTTGCATACCTGACTCAAAAAAAAAAATGTCAAAACTACTGTCATATAAGATGCAGTACACAAAACCTTCCTGGTCTACCACGTTTTACACAACTCAGTCAGAAAACAGGAGGGACATCAGTCCTCTAGCAGCAAAATAAAATGTACCATGGAAAAAAACAACATTTCTATTATCAGATAAAGACAGCAGTTCAAGGTCAGCAAATAAAAATGGAGTCACTAGCCACCAACTGCCTGTTATGTTCTCATGTACAACAAATTATAACACAGCAGATAAGGAAGTAAGTACTCCTTGCTTCTAGTTTGTTTTGTGACTTGTGTCTTTCAGCTTTTCTCAGTTAGGGGTCGCCACAGTGGAACTCCGGTCCGCTAATGATTTGTAGTTTATTTTTACATGCCGAGTTACCAGCCCTGACGCACAACCTTCAACGAAGGTATGCCCATTCACGCATGTCTCCACGCAGAAGACGCTCTAGCTGAGAGTCGAACCGGACAGCGTCTTACTGTGAGGCGATAACACTACCACAGCACCACCACCACGGATTATGTACTCCTTGCTTCTAGTATAAACCAAAATTATTTCAAATCAACTTTAAAAAATATAGTTCCCTGCTTTTCTGGATATCATAAATAGTCTTTGCATTTTGTTATGTTCACACAACATATTTCTTACAATTTACACACTTTCCTCCATAATGCTCCTTATTAAATTATCTATGTTCAACATAAGGCCAGTACCATACAAGCCGTTTTCTATGGAATATGAACAATGGTTTACATATAAAATAACTAACTTTTTCTTAAGAAAACTTTGTAAGTTGAAAATAGATCATGTTGTGTATATTGCATAGTGCAGCATCTATTAAAATGTCAGGTCCTTGGTTCAGGTACTATTTCTCCATGCTTTCCTAACTTTTTCATTAGTCAAACCACAGTTTTGTTAATGCATCAGTTTTCAGCTACTTCAGTAAGTCTGTGCTTCAGAATTGATATGATTTACTGCACTGTCTGGTGTGTGAGCTTTCATACTATTTCACGTAAAATGTACACATTTGTTGCAGTGGAATATACATGTCTCACCATCTATGTAATTAATTTAATCAGTTTCATGGTCTTAGCAGACACTATAAAAACATAAATTTGTTCAACACACTGTTGAGAGAATTCAGAAAGGCTTACTATGATGCAATAGTTTCTACACAGAAGGTTTACACATTGCAGTAAGCATTTTAATTGAGTGAGTACTTTCCCACTTCTATCTTCCTCTTGCAGAGGCTACTGTACGTGGACTCGTTTCACTGTAGAAGTCACATACCTATACAGCAGTTCATGGGAACAGCTAATGCTAATTAACCACTTGCTCTCCCCTGGAAATGCAAAAGGTTCAGGATTAACTTGGCAAAGTGATTCAGAGAATCAATCTGCCAAGCTATTTTTTTTTCTAAAAGGAACATTTAAATCTTGTCTTTTGATGACATCCACCCCCCTTTTACTCCTTTAGGAGTAGTTGCAGCTTCTACTACAACTATATAAAAGTATAGCAAAGCTGTGGAGGTATGTTGTATGTATGTGCTAATGTCTCTGGAATCATGAAGGTAGCTGAATGGATGTGTGTTTGTGTCTAGGGGATGCTTTTCTTGGCAGCCATCCTGCAGGGGATGGATATGGAAAGTGTGTGTGTGTGTGTGTGTGTGTGTGTGTGTGTGTGTGTGTGTGTGTGTGTGTGTGTGTGTGTGTGTGTGTGTGTGTGTGTGTGTCTGTGTGTGTTGGAGGGGGTTCTGCTATGAAATGCCAACTTCTTTAAAGCTGACAAGCTGCCAGAACAAAAAAATACAGAAAGATCAGAAAGGTAAAACATTAATTTTTAATTGTTCCTTGCAGGCGGCAAGTCCCCTGTACCTCCCCAAAGGGGGAAGCCAGTATGGTAGAAATCTGTTAATGAGTTTTTTCATTGCAGCTTTACCCTGTCTCAGAATCAGTACTTCACCTTGCTGCACTGACTGACTTACCAGTACTGACCAATTAGCATGGATAGATAGAAGGCTGGACAGAATATCGGGGTGTATATTATACTATGTACCTACTTTGGTTTACAAGAGGAACCCATACCTCCCTTCCCTGGTGGTGTCTCTTCTCCGTATTCCTCTGCCAGTAAAATAATGTTACTATGATGTCACACAACTTTAGGAAAAGTAAACAGCTGATTTTGTTGAAAACTAAGGGTCAGATTCCAAAAGAGTTGCTGTCAGTGTAAGTCTGCACTGATTCTGAAAGACTTGCTCTCATTGTAAGTGACCTATTTCGATGTAAACAGACATACACCTATAGGGGTGTGTTTAGGAGCCTGATGCTTCAAAAACATACTTGAACCTTGGGATTTGTACAACTGATACTAAGTTTATTTATTTATTTCTCTATTTATTGACATTTGTTGACCAGGAAAGTCCACTGGGCCCAAGGACCCATTTTCAGTGGAGGCCCGGGGAGAAAAGCTCCAAACAGTTACAAAAAAATGTATCTAAGACATCAGCTTGAATGTAGTAGTCACTATAAAGTTATATATATTACAAATGAAACAGATATGCAAAGAATTATACTTAAACAGCAGAAGTAAAAATATGAAAACAATTAACGTATTTATTTAGCTACCTGCCTGCCTATGTGTGTGACAAAAAGACAATGGAACTTTAAAAGTAATGTCATACTTTTTATTGGACCAACTAAGATTTTGCAACTACTTAAGCTGCAGGGATAGTAGGAGCCCTCTATGAGAACTTTAAACTCCTGACGAAACACTCCTGCAAGCCTGAAACCATTTTAATTCAAAACCTATCCTTGTTCGATAAAAGGTATTAAATCATATCTGTTTTTTTTTTTCTCTTAGTAGACAAATATGATATTGCTTATTTTTATCTGTTTACATGAGTTTTTCCATAGACTGTTTTCAAATAAAACATGGGCTAAAGGGAGAATGCTACAAATAAGATAAGTTGTTGTTGTTGTAGTGTCTTTCGGCTTATCCTGGTTAGGGGTCGCCACAGAGGAACTCCGGTCTGCTAATGTTTGGTAGTGGATTTTTACGTGCCGAGTTACCAGCCCTGATGCACAACCTTCAATGAAGGCACGCCCATTCACATATGCCTCCCACAGATGCTCTAGCTGAGAATCGAATGGGACAACGTCTTGCTGTGAGGTGACAACGCTACCACAGCACCACTACCGCGGGTCTGACACAGATTTTTTTGACATAGAAGAAACTCAGAATAAAAAAGAACAATGTAATATATAGAATTATTAAATATGTGGGTTAAGATATAACAATTGACAGGAATGTAACACTCAGGTTATGAATTCTATGCCTTATAATATAACTTACATCATGACATTCTTATAAATTACTATGTACAGCTACATACATAGTGTCAAAATAGTGTATGTCCCTAGTATGGCAAAACATGCCAATACAAAGGTTATTTTAGGAATATATTACATATTTTTATTGAATGCAAGGATAGGATACAGAAAATGTAACACTATGCACTGTCTTACAAGTAGTGGTAGTCATACATTTTTGAAGTGTGCTATTATGTTGGCTCTAAAGAGTTAAATAGATCAATTTATATTTTAATTAGAAAGGAAGCTGATTCTGCTTAGCCAGGAACAGTTTACTAAAACTCTTTTTTTTTCCACAGAGTGCTAACATAAAACAGATCTATCTAAAGGGAGGTCACTTTGTCAGTGAGACCTAAGGGAGTGTAGAAAAAAAGTCAGAGTTAACTTCTTTGGGCAGGAAGCTCCTTGGTGTGAGCTGTCAGTCCCAAAGGTGTCAGCTGTTGTTATAAAGCAAATCCTGTGAGGTATAAATGCAAATTAGTAATTAACATGTCATTTACACATAATATGTAAATACATGCATATTTTAAGTTCATACAGGGTTCAAAATCAAGAAAATAAAATATTATGCCTTTATATATATATATCACATTAAAATTAGACTGAATCATCATTTTCACATTTAAAGGAGTAGCATCATTATTATAACAAAGGAAAGTCTTATCCAGTTTTGCAGATTTTATGTGTAGAGCAGTACATTGGAGCTGCAGACAAAAAGTGCCACAGCACATGCACTAATGTACACACACACTCCTTTTCACACAAAGACATAGACGCACAAATATACGCACTGCTTTTGCATTGTTTAAGCATAACACTAAATGCAGCTTATTTTCAAGTGAGAATGTGAAACTATTTGCTTTGTATTAATATTGTATTTAGTAAAAATTCAAATAAAGATTGAATCCTGGCCCTGGCCCAGTGGAATAGAAGGATAAAGTCCTGTCTGTACTCTGGACAACCCATGATCAATTAGTGGCACAAGAGCTAGAGGGATAGGCTGGAGGATAGAAGTGAGCAGATGATACTGGGTCTCCCATACTTGCAGAGGCATAGGCTGTTTCACTTCACTATCTGCAAAGACAGCCTGGATAGCTCCACACTGCAAGCAGTTAGAAAATTGTGCACCTGGTGAGTACCACACTGAAAGCAGTGTAATGGCAGGTTAGGAGGTTGTACACTTGGTAATATCAACAAAGTTCAACACTATGAGCAGTGTGATGCTAAGTTAGGACACTTTGCATCTGGTGAGTTCTACACTGCAAGCAGTGTGATGCTAGGATAGGAGGCTGCAAATGGACTGCACCATGCATAGATCTTCTGAAGGCAGCAGTGGGGTCCTTGGTTAGAGCATGAACTCCAATAGCAATATGTTACGACATCAGTGTCCTTAAACTCCTTACCAGCACTAAACACAGTTTGGGTAAAGTCTAGGGGAGGTTAACGCAGGTCAAGTAGACTAGACGAATGATGAGAGGATCCACTCAGGTGCAGGTGTTGGTTAAAAATAAAAAAAAAATGTGTGTATGTGTGTGTGTGTGTGTGTGTGTGTGTGTGTGTGTGTGTGTGTGTGTGTGTGAGTGTATGTATATGTGTGTATGTATATATGTATATATATATATATATATATATATATATATATATATATATATATATGTATGTATCTGCTTCAGTAGACTGAAAGTTTACTTACCCAACTTTCAGACAGACACGAAGAAAAGGCTGACAACTGCAGACCACTGACATCCCGGAACACTGACTTCCCACTCCAGGTAAGTAACTGCTTGGCCATCCTGAAAAAATAATAAAACCGAAGGAAAGCAAATCCAACCATGTGAGGCTTCACCCCCCCCCACCCCCCCTAACTAAATATACCAACTCCGAGATTGCAAGTAAGGGGCAAATTTCAACAGGGTGGTGAAGCAGTTACTTAGCTGCAGTGGGAAGTCGGTGTTCCGCAGTTGTCGTCCTTTTCGTCTCAGCTATCTGAAAGTCGGGTAAGTGAACTTTCGGTCTACTGAAGTAGACCTATATATATATATATATATATATATATATATATATATATATATATATATATATATATATATATATATATATATATATATACATACATATATATATATATATGGGTCTACGTTGACCCATCGAAATTACGTAAACAGGCAAACTCTTTTTTGCGAAAGTGCATTTTTTTGAAAATGCACTTTTGCAAAAGAAAAATAAACTGAAAAAAAGAAACCCACAAAAAATAAAAAATAAGAAAACACAACACTAACCACACCTATGCCGGGGGCCCTCACCCCTGCTACTTTTATATTCTCACTCCAAGATCGCACTATAGTGTGGAAAAGGGAATATTCCCTTATCCCCACTGTGCAGCGATCTAAGCAACAGCCCCCGTTGCTATTCACTTAGTTGCCTTTTTATGATAGTGCATTTTTGAAAAAATGCACTTTCGCAAAAAGGAGTTTACCTTATTACATTTCGTTGAAATGTAATTTCGATGGGTCGAGGTAGACCCCATATATATGTATGTATAATAAAATAAAAAATAAAAAGATAACCTGTGCATTTTGACTGAAGTTCTTTGACAAACTCTTGACTTCCCTGAAATAACACGTAAAGGTGACATTGTGGTAGAAAGCAGTTTTGTTGAGCCCCATACAAACTCTGTAGTTGTTTTTCAAGGTGGTTGTATCAGCATTTAATCAAAAGATGACTTACTACATCTGATAAGTATTTCTAGCAGTACTTCTTATTCCTGTCATACATTTTAAATCAATGCTAGAATGCCACATGAAAATGGACAGAATTTTGCCAAAACAAATAAAGTAAAACAAAAGCAATTAAAAATAGTCCAAGAATTCTTTCAGTGAAACACATAAATGGTATTGCCTCTTGTGCAGTGTTTTCCCCAGACTATATCCCTGCACTCTATTTTTACCACAGTCAGATCCAAGTTCCCTGCTGTTTGGGCTAAAAAGACTTCATCCCTGGTTTGGCTCCTATGTCTCTAATGGAGAGAGGTAACATGTAAATGGTTCATCTCCCAAGCCCATGCTTACACTTATCAAGGGTGTGACACTGCCAGCCCAGCTATCTGGAATTTTGTAAATAATTCTATGTAATTTGTGAATATTGATATGATTTATACAGAACTGTATGTTATGTACTGAGCATCAAGAATGTAACCACAGTATACCCATAGAAGATTAAATTACAAAACAAAACTTCAAGAATATAAGTGGAAATTAAGTGATTTATGGTGAGCTATAAAAGTTAGTTTCAATGCAGCAAGGAGACAGAATATCTAGATCTAGACTTTTTTTTCTATATTCCTGGAGAGTAGTTACTAGGATTAAAATGTAAGAAATGTTTTATTGCTTTATGACTTCCTAGCAGCTAGTTCTGAGAGATATGTATTTTTAACACAGAGATGTTAAATTTCTGATAAGTTTCGGCTCAGCCTGGGAACTGAATTCAGGAGACAAAGAGTGATGTCACCCAAGCTAGACCAGCAGTAAAATGTGATATTAATTTAAGAACTCTCTCAGAGAGAGATTGTGCATTTTGTATTTTGTCTTGGATCTAGTCATACTGCTCAACCTCTCAGTGCAAGAAATTTAGACAAAGCCAGAAAGAATGGGGGGACAAAGGACCAGAAAGAAGGACAGCATTTAAATATTGCTCTTATAAACTTAGAAAGTTGCTGCAATAACAGGTTTTGCATTATTATGTATTTTCTGAAGAATATACAGTCTGAAACTCAAATATCTGTCATTATTAAGTATTATTTAGTGACTTCAATCTTCAAGGATTTGTCAAAAAACACAAATTTTATGAGGAACAGACCAAAAATATGAGTCGAAAATCTGGACAGTCTGAGAAAATCTGTACATTTGGGAGGTATGGACCTAGCAAGAACATCCATTCATCATCATCATCATCATCTGCACTTGCCTGTCTGTAAGTAAGACTCAGGCCATAGTATCTCTCTTAGAGATATAGACAGGAATATAGTAAAGATTAGTTTAAATGTTTTCTGTATTTATTTGAAACTGTCCTGCAATGTTGTTTTAAAATACTTCCAGTGAATTTGAACTCTGAAATAACTGTGTTTGTTTTCTGAGTATTGTCTTGTTCTTTTATTATTTATTATCAAATATATTTAAACCTATATTTGTGGCTGATATTTGTGAGACATATTTAAGCTCTTAGTCTACTTGCATATATATTTGGTGACATTGTACAGGCCACTCCTAAATAGCCTTGCAAGTCTTGGTCAAACTAGCATTTGGATTATTAGTAACATTACACAGCAGGATTGAACATCCCTTGTTAAGGGCCTTATAGTAGCTGATTAAAGAGTTGTCTGGTGGCAGCTGGAACTAACTTATGGTCTGGGCAAAAGGGGGCATAGCTAGCAAACCTCTGCCAGACTTCCCCGGGTGTGTGTGTGTGTGTGTGTGTGTGTGTGTGTGTGTGTGTGTGTGTGTGTGTGTGTGTGTGTGTGTGTGCTTGTACATAAATCATATCTCAAAGTGTATGTGTGTCAGCTAATTGGGCAGGGACATGAAGCACTGGTTAGACATAGAAGGTGCTGGAGTTCTTAGCTTGGCCACTCGGTTGAGAGCTCAACCTTATAGCTGTGCCAGTGGAAAGTCTTATTGGGGATCTGGAGAATGAGGGAGAAACCAGCCTCAGACTGATTGTGATCTCTGTGTGCTCTTAAGGGAAATTGCACTTTACTGTGTGTGTCCTTGTTATCCTCCCAATGTGTATGTCCCCTAGCTGTTGCCAGTGGTGAGGATTGAGGATCCTTGATTACTGGGTCAGTGCAGGGACATCACAAACAATATCAGAACTTGTCAGAGATTTGTGATGCATGGCTAGGCTTTAAAAGGCCCTTGTGGTCATTAGCCTAGTAAACACCTATGAACCTATGAATTATTATTAAAGTCCATTTCCCTGAGGCACATAGACTGCCAGGATATAGTTATTTAATGTACTTGCACTGATGGATTTTATCATCTTCAGAATTTTTTTCCACTGAATGAAACAGCTACTGCTTGATAGCTTACATAATAAAATGGCAAAAGTTTGGTCTCTGAGCAAAAATATACACAATACACAAACAGTCCACAGCAAACCAGCATTAAGTCATCACAAACAAAGTTGTTTTCAGCAAAACTGAATCACATGCACACATGCACACACACACACATACAGACACATTTTTTGTTGAAGGATAATCCCCTACAACACAAGATGTACAGTCACTACTTCATACTTAAAATCTACTTAGTGGTCACTGTTCCACGTAAAAAAGTGATTTCCCTCTTATCCATCCCATTAATAAATGCAAAGAACAGATTGGCCCCAGATGTCATATTGTTATGGAGCTAAGATACAGCAAGCCAAACAGTAAACATAGGAACCTGACACAATAGTTACATACAGCTCAGAGGACTGATTTTGGGTGTAGCATTCCAAAGTTTGTGGGTTACAACCTTCAGTACCAAATATTATTCCCTTACAAAATTAATGCAAGCAACCTATGATCTCCTTACAGACAAGTCTTCACAACTGTGATTAAATACTGTTAATAAACAAAACTGTGTTTTAGCTTAGCCAATACAATGAAACTGCCGTCTATAGCATGTGTTATTTATTTTTGTTCATTTGTTAATTGTTATCATCTTATGAAGCACAGGTGTGTTTTTTCACAGGAGAGCATGGTAGTGTACAGTCTGGTTAACAGACTTGTCTACAATCATGCAATAACCACCTAGAAACCATTGGTTTGAAACACACTGCTAAGATATGAACTAAATTAGAAGCTCAGAGCCTTAGCTATGTGTGTTGGTAGACTATCACAATAGTAAAACACTAAAAATCACCATGCTAAACTTTAAAAGAGGACTTGTTTACCAACTCCAAAGCACAGAGGGATGAAGGTTTGACTATGATTTGAATAATCCAGAATCAGTTAAAGATGTGAATGCTGGATAAACCAGATGGTATTGGAGAATAATACTGATTTTCCTTCTTGTAATAAAGGGCTGGTATACTTCATACTGATGACATGCATGGCATTTGAGGAAAAGACCTCAGCTGTATGCTTCACTCAAGCAGTAAGAGCAGTGTTATCTAGCTAGGTATAGGATTATGTAAGGAACCAATCTCTATTCTGAGGCCTTGACAGCAGGCATTCTACTATTCCTGCTCGTCAGTATTAGGAAAAGAAGAGCGGCACAAACCTAACCAAACTCCCTGCAGAATGAAAGTCTATGATCCTTGAGTTCTTTCTTCCCATTTATGATGTCTGTAGATGCTGATAAACTGAGAAACATGAAAGGAACTACATAAAAAGTTTTCCAAGACAAGTCTTACAATTTAACAGATTTGATTTGCACAAACTGAGTTAAGATCAGGATTTCTGCAGCAAAAGACAAATTCCAAGCTAAAGCTGCCTTATGTTGTAGAGCTCTTAAACGTAGAGTGCTTTTCAGAAATTGTATGAATACTGGTTTTCAGCTAAAGCAAGCTATACCGGCAAACTGGCAGAAACGGCAGAAAGATGTCTTTAACAGACAAATAAGCCACACTTATCTAAACGAGACATCAGATGTGAAAATAATTAGAAAACAGACACACAATCAACATCAGAGGAGCTACTCTGATACCAAAATGAAAAACTAGTTCATTTGAAACTGTAGTCTTTTGTAGTATCTGGCTTTTCTCTTTTTTAAAGGACAAGCTCTCACTAAAGACGTAATAAGTATTGGAAATTAACATGAAATCTTCCAGACTATTAGACCTGGAAATGTATGACTGAAATGTAGCATTTTCATTGCCTGTTAAGAGAGAGAACTGCCACTGAGAGGTACTCTCAGGAATGTTTCTTCCTGACACCAACCTTCCATGGCCTGAAGGGAGAAATTATGATTAAATCTGTACTTCTGATGTTTATCTTTAAAAAGTTTAGCATCACAGATGTTGAACAAATGCACACTACTAGATGCTGAGGCTACTAGAATAAAATATAGAAGGTTGGTGCTCAAATGTGTTATAAAATATTTCTCTCCAGGGAACCACATTAACTTACTACATCTTAGAACATGCTTTTCTCCAAATGCCAGTTAGAATGATATATTCCCACTTAAGTGGTCTGATGTTTTGTCTTGTTAACTGGTGCAGTACCTGAATATTTATTTATTTATTTATTTCCAGTTTGATGACCGGGGAGGTCCACTGGGCTCAAAGAGCCCATTTTCAGTGGAGGCCCGTCGAGAAAAGCTCCAATAATACATAGTTCAAACTCCACAAAATGAAGTACAATACATAGTGGAAACAGAAACAAACTAAGCAAATTTTACATACAAAATAGCAAAAACTAAACAAAAGTTAAACAGCAGCTTGGAGAAGGATGTAAAGCATATTTACATGTTTAGTGGTTGTGAACAGTAGTACAAGGTTAAATTAATACAGAGGTTTAAATCATCTGAGACTGATATAGAAGTAACATTAGCATGGATGAGTTCTTTATGCATGAATATCAGCATGAGTTAAATTAATACAGAGGTTTAAATCATCTGAGAGTGGTATAGAGGTAGCATTAGCATGAAGGCAGTACATAGGGTTAATCAATAGTTTGTAAGGAAGAACAAACTTTGTGTGTTATAAATTATTTATGTATTAAACAGGTTAGGTAGGTGGAGTGCAATTGCATTTCCATTTTTGGGAGAGGTAAGAATGCAGCTGGGTTTTGAAGTGTTCAGAGTTCTCAGAAATTCTTAGAGATGGAGGGAAAGAATTCCATTTTTTGACAACGGAAAAGGATAGGAGAAGCTGACCAGCAGGACAGTTTGGTTTATAAACAGAGATTAGATTTTGGTGGGTATATCTTAGAGTTCTGTTTTGAAGGGAAAAATTATGATTAAATCTGTACTTCTGATGTTTATTTTTAAAAAGTTTAGCATCACAGATGTTGAAAGGATCCTTCATTAATTGTTCCAAAATTATTAATACAAACCAGAGAAAAAAAGAAAAAAAAAACTAGTACAAGTGCCTAACCCCTTATTTCTTTACTTATCACATCACTGTGGTACTGCCTGTCTCTGCAGTCTTTAGCTGAGTAATGGTCTTAAAGGATCCTTTCCAGTTTTTTTTTTCCTGCTGGGTAGTAATGGAATCAACTGTATATCTTAAAAATAACCTCAAGTGTGATTAGAGGCACCTGTGGTGACCTCCTGGTTTGGGACAGCAGGGATAAAAGTGGGAAACCTGGGTTCAAAGAAAAGGCAGAGAAGTAAGGGAGAAAGAGATCCCTTAGGAGTTAGTGCTTCTGCGTACTTACGTGTCACAGATATGTACCCCTAGCAGCTAGTGCTTCTGTGTACCTACGATTCACTGATATTTAACCCTAGCACCTAATGTTTCTGTGTACCTACATTTCACAGATATTTAACCCTAGCAGCTAGTGCTTCTGTGTACCTACGATTCATAGATATTTGACCCTAGCAGCTAGTGCACTGTGTACCTATGTTTCAGAGATATTTACCCCTAGCAGCTAGTGTTTCTGTGTATCTATGTTTTACAAATATATAACCCAAGCAGTTAATGCTTTTGCGTACCTACCTTTCACAGATATTTAAAACTAGCAGCTAGTACTTCTGCATACCTAAGTTTCACAGATATTTAAACTTAGTAGCTAGTGCTTCTGCGAACATATATTTCACAGATATTTTTTTTTTTTTTTTTTGTGAAATCTTTTTATTAAGATTATTTCAACAGAATACAGACAGTACTAAACATAAATCTATACTAAAGATTTCTACAATCTACAACTACTTATATTTAACCCTAGCAGCAAGTGCTTTTGGGTACCTACATTTCACAGATATTTACCCCTAGCAGCTAGTGCTTCAGAGTATGTATGTTTCACAGACACTTAACCCTAGCAGCTAATGCTTTTGTACACCTACATTTCATAGATATTTAACCCTAGCAGCTAGTGCTTCGGTGTACATACTTTTCACAGATATTTAACGCTAGCGGCTAGTGCTTCTGTGAACATATGTTTCACAGACGTCTAATCCTAGCACTAGTGCTTCTGCCTACCTATGTTTCACAGATGTTTAACCCCAGCAGCTAGTGCTTCTGCCTACCTACATTTTACAGATATTTAACCCTAGCAGCTAGTGATTCTGCATACTTACGTTTTACAGATATTTAACCATATCAGCTAATACTTCTGCAAACCTACATTTCACAGGTATTCAACACTAGCAGCTAATACTTCTGTGTACCTATGTTTCACAGATGATTAAACCCAGCAGCTAGTGCTTCTGCCTACCTACGTTTCACAGATGATTAACCCCAGCAGCTAGTGCTTCTGCCTACCTACGTTTCACAGATATTGACCCCAGCAGCTAGTGCTTCTGCACACCTACGTTTCACGGATATTTAACCCTATCAACCAATACTTGTGCAAACCTACGTTTCACAGATATTTAACGCTAGCAGCTAATACTTCTGTGTATCTATCTTTCACAGATATTTAACCCTAACAGCTAGTGCTTCTGCGAACATATGTTTCACAGATATTTAACCCTAGCATCTAGTGCTTTTGTGTACCTACCTTTCACAGATATTTACCCCTAGCAGCTAGTGCTTCAGAGTAACTACATTTCACAGATACTTAACCATAGCAGCTAATGCTTTTGTACACCTACATTTCAAAGATATTTAACCCTTGCAGTTAGTGCTTCTGCGAACATGTGTTTCACAGATGTTTAACCCTAGCAGTTAGTGCTTCTGCGTACCTACGTTTCACAGATATTTAAACCTAGCAGCTAGTGCTTTTGCATTTTTACATTTCACAGATATTTAACCCCAACACTTAGTGATTCTGCATACCTACATTTCAAATATATTTAACCCTAGCAGCTAGTGCTTCTGTGAACCTACATTTCACAGATATTTAAAACTAGCATCTAATACTTCTGTGTATCTCTTTCACAGATATTAAACCCTAGCAGCTAGTGCTTTTGCATACCTACCTTTCACAGATATTTACCCCTAGCAGCTAATGCTTAAGAGTATCTATGTTTCACACCTAGCAGCTAGTGCTTTTGCATTTTTACATTTCACAGATATTTAACCCCAACACTTAGTGATTCTGCATACCTACATTTCAAATATATTTAACCCTAGCAGCTAGTGCTTCTGTGAACCTACATTTCACAGATATTTAAAACTAGCATCTAATACTTCTGTGTATCTCTTTCACAGATATTAAACCCTAGTAGCTAATGCTTTTGTATACCTACATTTCAAAGATATTTAACCCTAGCAGCTAGCGCTTTGGTATACCTACGTTTCACAGATATTTAACCCTAGCAGTTCGTGCTTCTGCAAACATATGTTTCACAGATGTATAACCCTAGCAGCTAGTGCTTCTGCCTACCTACGTTTCAAAGATATTGAACCTTAGCAGCTAGTAGTTCTACATTCCTAAATTTTACAAATATTTAACCCTAGTAACTTGTGATTCTGCATACCTACGTTTCACATATAATTAACCCTAACAGCTTGTGCTACTGCATAACCGCATTTCACAGATATTTAACCATAGCAACTAATACTTCTACGAACCTACATTTCCTATATATTTAACACTAGCAGTTAGTACTTCTGTGGACCTTTGTTTCACAGATATTTAACCCTATCAGATAATTCTTTTGAATAACTACATTTCACAGATAATTAAACCCAGCAGCTAGAGCTCCTACATAACTAGATTTCACATATATTTACCCCAGGAACTAGAGCTACAGCATACCTACTTTTCACAGATATTTAACCCTAGCAACTACTGCTTCTTCTTACCTACATTTCACAGATATTAAACCGCAGCATCTAGTTCTTCCACGTACCTACACTTCCCAAATATATTATCCTAGCAGCTAGTGCTTCAGCGTACCTATGTTTCACAGATATTTATCCATAGTAGCTTGTGCTTCTGTGTACCTATGTTTCACACACATGTAGTGCTTCTGCGTACTTACATTTCACAGATATTTAATGCTAGCAGCTAGTGCTTCTGTGTACCTACATTTCACAGATATTTAACCCTAGCAGCTAGTGCTTCTGTGTACCTACGTTTCACAGAAAATTAGCCCTAGAAGCTAATGCTTCTGTATACTTACATTTCACAGATATTTAACCCCAAAAGGCTAGTGCTTCTGCATACCTACATTTCAGAGATATTTAACCCTAGCAGCTAGTGCTTCTGTGTTCTCATGTTTCAAAGATATTTAACCCTAGCAGCTAATACTTCTGCAAACCTATGTTTCACAGGTAAACACTAGCAGCTAATACTTCTGTGTACCTATGTTTCACAGATATTTAACCCTAGCAGCTAGTGTTTTTGCGTACCCTAGCAGCTAGCGCTTTTGCGTACCTACATTTCACAGATATTTATCCCTAGCAGCTAGTGCTTCAGAGTATCTATGTTTCACAGATACTTAACCCTAGCAGCTAAAGCTTTTGTACACCTTCATTTCACAGATATTTAACCCTAGCAGCCAGTGTTTCTGCGAACACGTTTCACAGATGTTTAATCCTAGCACTAGTGCTTCTGTCTACCTATGTTTCACAGATGTTTAACCCTAGCAGCTAGTGCTTCTGCCTACCTACATTTCACAGATATTGACCCCAGCAGCTAGTGATTCTGCATACCTACTTTTCACAGATATTTAACCCTAGCAGCTAGTACTTCTGCGTACCTGCTTTTCATAGATATTTAACCCTATCAGCCAATACTTCTGTGAAGCTACGTTTCACAGATATTTAACACTAGCAGCTAATACTTCTGTGTATCTATCTTTCACAGATATTTAACCCTAAGAGCTAGTGCTTCTGCGAACATGTTTCACAGATATTTAACCCTAGGAGCTATTGCTTTTGTGTACCTACCTTTCTCAGATATTTACCCCTAGCAGCTAGTGCTTCAGATTATCTAAGTTTCACAGATACTTAACCATAGCAGCTAAAGCTTTTGTACACCTACATTTCAAAGATATTTAACCCTAGCAGCTAACGCTTTGGTGTACCTACATTTCACTGATATTTAACCCTAGCAGTTAGTGCTTCAACATACCTCTGTTTCACAGATATTTAACCCTAGCAGCTAACGCTTTGGTGTACCTACATTTCACAGATATTTAACCCTAGCAGTTAGTGCTTCAGCGAACATATGTTTCACAGATATTTAACCCTAGCAGTAAGTGCTTCTGCAAACATATGTTTTGCAGATGAAACACTGACATGGCCCATAATCAGGAACTGCAAGCTGGCATCAACCACAAGAAACAACAACAGTTTACCTAGGTTTTGTCTTTATTCACAGACTTCTTCAGAACAAAAAACCTGTACAAGCTTAAGGCAATAAATACATTCCCACTAATTATGTTCAATTAAACATACTCATCTTCCAATAAAATGTTAACAAGACTAAACTTTAAATTAAAATAAAATACTTGCAAGCATGTGATATACATATAATGTTCTCATATAAACACTACTGAACACAAGTGTATGTTATAAATACTATATATATATATATATATATATATATATATATATATTTATATATAAATACTTTGTTCTTAATAAATACATGAACCAAGACAATAACTGCATACGAAGACTAAAAACAATAAATCACAATATGTTTCAACCATTATTTCAAACCACTAAATTACTGAACAAAAAATAATAAAAATGAAAATGAAGATAAAAATAAAAATAAATGTTATGCTAAATCCTATTTGAAGTTTTTTATATATGTTAAATCCAGTTGGAATTTTATGAATTCATCCCATAATATGTTTTAATTTTAAAATGGGGCTATACTTATATTGTCATTGATACCTGGGAACACTGTGGTGTCCAACTTCAGCTGCCACTTCATTTCACATATGTCAAGGTGTACATCCAAAACTCCACCTTGACTGTCTTTTTTGATATGCTGTATTACACAAAGTTTGAATTGGTGCCCAGAATTTTGTTCTATATGCCTAACTAATGCTTTAGTGTTTCTCATATGTTTAATATCCACAATATGTTCACTGATTCTTTCTTTAAAAGATCTGCAAGTTTTTCCTACATAAAAGGCTGAGCATTGACCACATTTGGCTAAATAAACAAGATTTTTGGTGTAACAATCAAAATGCCCATGTATACCAATAGACACATTGGCTACTACTATTTTTGAACCAGCAACCAAAATGTACTGGCACACATTACATCTCCCACACTTAAAATGACCCTTGCCCCTGTTTGAATTACCTGTATCACCTATACAACCTCCTCCCTTTTCAAACAGCTGTTTGAATGACCTTCCCTTCCTATATACATTCTTTGGGAGGTTGTTTAACTTACTCCATACATTAACATGCTCAACAGAGGCACAGCAAAATAATGGGTATAGTTCCCCATACTAAAGGGGTGGCGTAAGCCACAAAACTATGGGCTAGGCTTGTAAATGCCCTTGGGCAGATAGCCTAGTATGAACCTATGAACCTATTATTATCCAGTCTCAACAACCTCCAATTGTTCTGTATAATATCAACTATATATTTAGTATCATAGGAATATGTGGTGATGAAATCTATGTCATATTCACCCATTTCAGTACCATTTTTGTACCATTTTTTTGTAATGCCACTTCCCCTTTTGATTTTTGAATTTATATTATTGATGTTATTATTATTCATTAAAGAATTCACATTACTATTCATAGTTAATAATGCCATATAAATACCTTCATTCCTTTTCCGCATTACTTCATCACCAATAGAGTCACACAAAACAATAGGATAGCCTCGCTAAATAAACATACCCTTTATAAATTCCACCTCACTAAAAAAATCTTGATCCTCACTAACCATTCTGGCTGCCCTAAGCATCTGACCTTTTAGTATGCCCTTTTTCTGATGGCTAGGATGCCAGCTGTGATAATTAAAGTATGAGTTTGAGAAGGTGGGCTTTCTATAAATACCAGAAGTCAAAAATTTCCTAACTTTGTCCACCGTCAGTTGGACATCCAAGTATGATAATTCGTCCTTACTAAATTCAAATGTAAACTTAAGAAATTGCGCTGTATCATTTATATAATCAATAAACATTTTCATACTTTCCACACCACCGTCCCAGATCACAAAAATATCATCCAAAAAACGGGTGTAGTGCTGAATGTATTGCTTATATTGACTAGTGAAAACATACTTCTGTTCCCAGAAAGACATTATTTAATTGGCATATATGGGGGCGCAAGCAGCCCCCATTGCCACTCCTGTATTTTGCTTAAAATAATGCCCTTCAAAAAATATGTAGTTATTATCTAAAACAGCTTCCATTAAGGTGACAAATACATTAATGCCATCTTGGTCATACATCCCAGTCTTTACTAATTGAGTTTCTAACCATTGCAATCCAATGCCACTTGGAATAACCGAAAAAAGATTACAAACGTCAATGGCCAACAAAACTGTATGTTTACTAATCCTAACTGTTTTGAGCTTCTCCAAAAAATGCCATGAATCCTTTGTAATGTAATCAAATTTCTTTATACCTTTCTGTAAATGAAAATCCCAAAATCTACTAATAAAACATGTCTTGTTTCTCTTCCCATCAACAATGGGCCTAAATTTGACATTATTCAAACCCTTATGCAGTTTTGGAATCACAAAAATGTTGCTAACCATTGGAAAATCATGTTTTAAATAATAATACTCAGACTCATCAATTTGGCCTTGCATTAAAAGATATTCAGTCAGCAAGTCTATTTTGGAATATGCTATATGCACCTGATTCAAACTGCTTTCCTCATAAGTGTCATCCCCTAACATACTTAGCATGTAGTCAATGTAATCATTTCTATCCATAATTACCGTACCACTACCTTTGTCAGGCCTCATAAACCTGAGAGTTTTGTCATTAATTAATTCTTTTAATAATTTTTGTTCACCTTCATTTAAATTATTGGCACTATCATATGCCCTATTTTCAATCATGTTCCTATTTTTCTTCATGTATTCTCTTATATCTAACTCACAAATCTTCTCATAAAAGGCCACTGTTCCATTTAAAGGGGGATTAAATTTACTTGGCTTTCTTAACTCAAACCCACCTCGTTCCATTGTATTATCAAAAAACATCTTAAGGTTCATTCTCCTAGTCAGCATTTTTAGATCAATCAAAATCTCATTCCCCCTCATCATTGGAATGAATGAGGAACCTTTTGAAAGTAATTCCACATGTTCGTTATTTATTTCTTTAGTAGAATAACTGTATACTCGATAATCACCAAATGTGTTAGGGATTATACATGGATTACTTATTGTTACAGCATTATCAGCCCCCTGCATGGCATCAATGACTTCCAATAATTGACTTAATTCACCATCACTACTAACATTTGTCATTATTAGTTTACTCAAATCCATAACACTGTCATTAACATCTAAACAACCGGGGCTCATGGAAAACTGCCCCTTGGATAAATTGCTGACATCACAATTTTCAACTTCTGCCATCTGCTGATCTAATACATTCAAGTTTTCATCATCAGCATTAACCCCACTATTAGTGCACTCATAAAATGGATAAACACTCATTTCAACCAGCGACTCACTTAAATTGTCAACACTTGATCCACTGGATGACATAAAACTCCCTGCCAACAATGTGATGTCAAATACTTCACAATTTTTGTCATTACTAGTAATCATAACAGCTGTTGAATCACTTTAATTGGTACTTAAGCCTATACCATCAATAGCATCAACAGAACTCAAACGTGCACAATGCCGCTGTTTGAAAAATATGTCAGTTTTGCCAACTTGTGCATCAAGCGAATGCTGTTCCAAAACGGAACTAGTTCCAATAGCCCTACTTGACCCACTGTCCTGCAAACACCCAATCAAAGGCAGACTTACTTCACATAATTGTCCATGTGAAAAGTCTATCTCCATCCACCTTGGTTCGTTTTGCGCTGCTGCTGGGGATAATTCCATTTTTTCGGCTTTGCCCCCTGCCACTGGTAGTTGCGATTGTCGTCTATTTTTTGCTGCTGGCCTCCCTGTCCACAGTTCCACAACCTCTCCGTGCATCTTAACCCTCCATCTAAAGGGAAATCCATCAGATCCGTGCCTCTATTGTACTCATCTGGCTTTCTAGTCACTTCCCATCCCGCCTCCAACTCGCGATTGGTTGAAACCCTTCGGTAACCACGGTTACCCGCTGAAAGAGGATATACTCTCTTATTTTTATACTCATCCGTGTCTCTAAAAATTCTGTTTAACTTTCTTTGATGGATGACTGAACAACTAGAGTCGATACTTGCCAACATGTTCGTATAGTTGGTCTGACAGTGATCAAAATTCAAGTCAGCCAAAATAAATTAATTTTCCTCTTCAAGATCTATTAAATGACGAGCTATAAGCTGGTCACTGAATTTGATCATTATTTTCATTAACTCAAACCCAGTCCGGTCATATAATTGATGAACTTCCTCAATCATTTCAGTCTTTCCTTCAATACCATTGGGATACCTCCAAGTCCGCAAACCTCGCTAAACCAACCTCAATTCAATGTTTTTGTGTAAATAACAATTTTCTATATGTAGTTTCTTCATGTTGAACAATTTTTTCTCAAATTCTTTCATACGATCAACTAAAGATTTCTTAACTTTTTGGTGCAATTATTAGACCCATTGTCCTGTTGGAAGTTAAAGTTATTAACCTTCCATTGCATTTTGTCCAAACATGAGCTATTAACTACAGCACCACTCACATTTCTAGTCCCACTTTGGGTCCGCTCACCAGTATTCACTTCGTGGGGTCCCAATCCAAAGGCAGCCACAACATTTGGGGTAGGTTGAGTTAAAGGGACACCTAAACTTCCCAGACTTCCACGTGGACTTCCATTAGTACACTGCTGTTGGTCTACCAACTGTTTAATTTGTAGGTTATACTCCGACAATTGTTGGTTAATACACTCCAGCAGCCCCATGATATCTGGGCCAGATTCCAGGCTCTCCATCTCGACAACTCAAACTAATGAACCACACAAAACTACTTCTAACCACAAAGAAGAAACACTGATATGGCCCGTAATCAAGAAATGCAAGCTGGCATCAACCACAAGAAACAACGACAGTTTACCTAGGTTTCGTCTTTATTCACAGACTTCTTCAGAACAAAAAACCTGTACAAGCTTAAGGCAATAAATACATTCCCACTAATTATGTTCAATTAAACATACCCATCTTCCAATAAAATGTTAACAAGCCTAAACTTTAAATTAAAATAAAATACTTGCAAGCATATGATATACACTTAATGTTCTCATATAAACACAGTGCTTCCAGGCATCAATGACAATATAAGTATAGCCCCCATTTGAAAATTAAAACATATTATGGGATGAATTGATAAAATTCCAACTGGATTTAACATATATAAAAAATTCAAATAGGATTTAGTATAACATTTATTTTTATTTTTATCTTCATTTTCATTTTTATTATTTTTTGTTCAGTAATTTGGTGGTTTGAAATAATGGTTGAAACATATTGTGATTTATTGTTTTTAGTCTTCGTGTGCAGTTATTGTCTTGGTTCATGTATTTATTAAGAACAAAGTACATATATATATATATATATATATATATATATATATATATATAGTATTTATAACATACACTTGTGTTCAGTAGTGTTTATATGAGAACATTAGGTGTATATCATATGCTTGCAAGTATTTTATTTTAATTTAAAGTTTAGGCTTGTTAACATTTTATTGGAAGATGGGTATGTTTAATTGAACATAATTAGTGGGAGTGTATTTATTGCCTTAAGCATGTACAGGTTTTTTGTTCTGAAGAAGTCTGTGAATAAAAGACGAAACCTAGGTAAACTGTCCTCTTTTCTTGTGGTTGATGCCAGCTTGCAGTTCCTGATTACAGGCCAATCAGCGTTTCTTCTTTGTGGTTAGAAGTAGTTTTGTGTGGTTCATTAGTTTGATATGTTTCACAGATGTTTAACCCTTGCAGCTAGTACTTCTGCCTACCTACGTTTCACAGATGTTATACCCCAGCAGCTGGTGCCTATGCCTACCTATGTTTCAAAGATATTGACCCTTAGCAGGTAGTAGTTCTGCATTCCTACATTTTGCAGATATTTAACCCTAGTAGCTTGTGATTCTGCATACCTACGTTTCACAGCTATTTAACCCTAGCAGCTAGTGCTCCTGCGTACCTACGTTTCACAGATATTTAACCCTAGCAACTAGTGTTTCTGTGTTACTACGTTTCACAGATATTTAACCATAGCAGCTAGTGCTTTTAAATAACTACATTTCACAGAAAATTAAACCCAGCAGCTAGATCTCCTACATAACTCAATTTCACATATATTTACTCCAGGAACTAGAGCTACAGTCGTACCTATGTTTTACAGATAATTAACCCTAGCAGCTAGTGCTTCTGTGTACCTACATTTCACAGATATTTAACCCTAGCATCTAGTTATTCTGTGTACCTACACTTCACAAATATATAATCCTAGCAGCTAGTGCTTCTGCGTACTTACATTTCACAGATATTTAACCCTATCAGCTAGTGCTTCTGTGTACCTACGTTTCACAGATATTTAACGCTAGCAGCTAGTGCTTCTGTGTACCTATGTTTCACAGATATGTATCCCTAGCAGCTAGTTCTTCTGTGCCCTTATGTTTCAAAGATATTTATTCTTAACAGCTCTAATGCTTCTGTGAACCTATGTTTCACAGATATTTAACCCTAGCAGCTAGTGCTTTTGCGTACCTACCTTTCACAGATATTTATCCCTAGCAGCTAATGCTTCTCCGAACCAATGTTTCACAGATATTTAAACCTAGCAGCTAGAGCTTCTGCCTACCAACTATTCACAGATATTTAACACTAGCAGCTAGTTCTTCTGCATACCTATGCTTCACAGACATTTAAACTAGCAGCTAGTGCTTCTACCTACCAACGTTTCACAGATATATAACTTAAGCAGCTTGTGCTTCTACGTACATACATTTCACAGATATGTAACCCTAACAGCAAGAGCTTCTGCATACCTGCTTTTCACAGATATTTACTCCTAGCAGCTAATGCTTCTGTACACCTACATTTCACAGATATTTCACCCTAGCAGCTAGTGCTTCTGCCTACCTATCTTTCAAAAATAATGACCCCTAGCAGTTAGTAGCTCTGCATACCTACGTTTCACAGATTTTTAACCCTAGCAGCTAATGTTTCTGCAAACCTGTTTCACAGATATTTAACACTAGCAGTTAGTTTTTCTGCATACCTATGTTTCACAGATATTTAACCCTAGCAGCTAGTGCTTTTGCGTACCTACCTTTCACAGATATTTATCCCTAGCAGCTAATGCTTCTCCGAACCAATGTTTCACAGATATTTAAACCTAGCAGCTAGAGCTTCTGCCTACCAACTATTCACAGATATTTAACACTAGCAGCTAGTTCTTCTGCATACCTATGCTTCACAGACATTTAAACTAGCAGCTAGTGCTTCTACCTACCAAAGTTTCACAGATATATAACTTAAGCAGCTTGTGCTTCTGCATACATACATTTTACAGATATGTAACCCTAACAGCAAGAGCTTCTGCATACCTGCTTTTCACAGATATTTACTCCTAGCAGCTAATGCTTCTGTACACCTACATTTCACAGATATTTCACCCTAGCAGCTAGTGCTTCTGCCTACCTATCTTTCAAAAATAATGACCCCTAGCAGTTAGTAGCTCTGCATACCTACGTTTCACAGATTTTTAACCCTAGCAGCTAATGTTTCTGCAAACCTATGTTTCACAGATATTTAACACTAGCAGCTAGTTCTTCTCCATGCCTATGTTTCACAAATATTTAATCCTAGTAGCTACTGATTCTGCTTACCTATGTTTCAAAGATATATAAACGTAGCAGACTGGGCTTCTGTGTACTTAAGTTTCACAGATATTTAACCGTAGCAGCTAGTGGTTCTGCGTACGTACATTTCACAGATATCTAATCCTAGCAGCTAGTGATTCTGCATAGCTATGTTTCACAAATATCAATCCCTAGCAGCTAGTGTATCTGCATACCTACATTTCACAGATATTTAACTCAAGCATCTAGTGCGTCTGCATACCTAAGCTTCACAGATATTTCAACCTAGCATCTAGTGCATCTGCCTACCTAGTTTTCACAGATATTGACCCCTAGCAGCTAGTTGTTCTGCATACCTATGTTTCACAGATATTTATCCCTAGCAGATAGAACTTCTGCATACCTATATTTCACAGAAATTGAACCCTAGCAGCTAGTGCTTCTGTGTACCTACGTTTCACAGATATTTAACCCTAGCAGTTAGTGCTTCTGCGAACATACATTTCACAGATGTTTAACCCCTGCAGATAGTTCTTCTGCATACCTACACTTCACAGATATTTAATCCTAGGAGCTAGTGCTTCAGGGTACCTGTGTTTCACAGATATTTAACTGTAGCAGCTTGTGCTTCTGTAGACCTACATGTCACAGATATTTAACACCAGCAGCTAGTGGTTCTGCGTACCTACACTTCACACACATTTAACCCTTGCAGCTAGTGCTTCAGGGTACCCACGTTTCACAGATATTAAACCCCAGCAGCTAGTTCTTCTGTGTACCTACACTTCACAGATATATAATCCTAACAGCTAGTGCTTCAAAGAACCTACATTTCACAGATATTTAATCATAGCATCTTGTGCTTCTGCGTACCTATATTTTACAGACATCTAACCCTAGCAGCTAGTGCTTCTGCATACTTACATTTCAGATATTTAACCCTAGCAGCTAGTGCTTCTGTACACCTACATTTGACAGATATTTAATGATAGCAGGTAGTGCTTCTGCATATCGATGTTTCACAGACATCTAACCCTAGCAACTATTGCGTCTGCGTACTCACATTTCACAGATATTTAATTCCAGCAGCTAGTGCTTCTGTGGACCTATGTTACCTAGATAATCAACCCCAGCAGCTAGTGCTTTTGCGTACCTACCTTTCAAAGATACTTAACCCTAGCGGCTAATGCTTCTCCAAGCCAATGTTTCACAGATATTTAAACTTAGCAGCTAGTGCTTCTGCCTACAAGCTATTCACAGACATTTAACCTACCAGCTAGTGCTTCAATGTATCAAAGTTTCACAGATATTTAACCTAAGCAGCTTGTGCTTCTGCATACCTACATTTCACATATATGTAACCCTACAAGGTAATGCTTCTGCGTCCCTACAGTTCACAGACATTTAACCCTAGCAATTAGTGCTTCTGCATACCTACTTTTCAGAAATATTTAACCCTAGCAGCTATTGCTTCTGTGTACCTGTTTCAGATATTTAACCATAGCAGCTAATGCTTCTGTGAACCTACATTTCACAGATATTTAACCTTAGCAGTTAATGCTTCTGCGTATCTATGTTCCACAGATTTTAAACCCTAGCAGCTAGTGTTTCTGCGTACCTAGGTTTCACAGATAATTAACCCTAGCAGCTAGTGCTTTGTGTACCTACCTTTCCTAGATATTCATCCCTAGCAGCTAATGCTTCTGCGAACCAATGTTTCACAGATATTTAAACCTAGCAGCTAGAGCTTCTGTCTACCAACTATTCACAGATATTTAACACTAGCAGCTAGTTTGTCTGCGTACCTATGTTTCACACGCATTAATCTAGCAGCTAGTGCTTCAAGGTACCAAGGTTTCACAGATATTTAACCTAAGCAGCTTGTGCTTCTGCGCAACTACAATTCATAGATATGTAAGCCTTGCAGCTAATGCTTCCGCGTACCTACGTTTCACAGATATGTAACGCTAGCAGCTAGAGCTTCTGCATGCCTGCTTTTCACAGATATTTAACCCCAGCAGTTAGTGCTTCTGTGTGCCTATGTTTCACAGATATTTATCCCTAGTAGCTCGTTCTTCTGCGTACCTATGTTTCGCACACATTTAACCTAGCAGCTACTGTTTCAACGTACCAGTTTCAAAGATATTTAACCTAAGCAGCTTGTGTTTCTGTGTACCTACAATTCACAGATATGTAACCCTAGCAGCTAATGCTTCTGCGTACCTACTTTTCAGAAATATTTAACCCTAGCAGCTAGTACTTCTGCGTACCTATGTTTCACAGATATTTAACCCTAGCAGCTAGTGATTCTGTACACCTACATTTCACAGATATTTAATGTGAGCAGCTAGTACTTCAGCATATATACGTTTCATAGATATTTAACCCAAGCAGCTAGTGCTTCTGTACACTTATATTTCACAGATATTTAACGCTAGCGGCTAGAGCTTCTGCATACCTACGTTTCACAGATATTAAGCCTAGCAGCTAGTGCTTCTGCGTACCTACATTTAACACATATTTAACCATAGCAGCTAGTGCTTCTTCATACCTACGGTTCACAGATATTTAACCCTAGCAGTTAGTGGTTCTGCGTACTGAAGGTTCAGAGATATTTAAGTCTAGCAATGTGTGCTTGTGCATGCATACATTTCAGAGATATTTAACAGAAGCAGCTAGCACTTCTACAAACTTATGTTTAAAAGATATTTAACCCTAGGGGCAATGCTTCTGCCTGTCTAAGTTTCAAAGCTAATGACCCCTAGTAGCAAGTGATTCTGCTTACTTACATCTCACAGATATTTAACACTAGCAGCTAGTTCTTCTCCATGCCTATGTTTCACAAATATTTAATCCTAGCAGCTACTAATTCTGCTTACCTATGTTTCACAGATATATAAACGTAGCAGACTGGGCTTCTGCGTACTTAAGTTTCACTGATATTTAGCCATAGCAGCTAGTTCTTCTGCATACCTACATCTCACAGATATTTAACCCTAGCAGCTAGTGGTTCTGCATATGTACATTTCACAGATATCTAATCCTAGCAGCTAGTGCTTCTGCATAGCTAAATTTCACAGATATCAAACCTAGCAGCTAGTTCTTCTGCATACCTAACTTATACAGATATTTAACCCTAGCAGCTACTGTTTCTGTGTACCTACGTTGCTCAGATATTTAACCCTAGCAAACAGTGCTTCTGTACACCTACATTTCACAGATATTTAACTCAAGCAGGTAGTGCTTCTGCCTACATACGTTTCAGAGATATTTATACCTAGCAGCTAGTGCTTCTGCATACTTACATTTCAGAAACGTAACCCTAGCAGCTAGTGCTACTGCATACCTATGTTTCTCAGATATTTCAACCTAGCAGCTAGTGCTGCTGCGTACCTATGTTTCACTAGCAGCTAGTGCATCTGCCTACCTAAGTTTCACAGATATTGACCCCTAGCAGCTAGTTGTTCTGCATACCTATGTTTCACAGATATTTATCCCTAGCAGATAGAGCTTCTGCATACCTATATTTCACAAAAACTGAACCCTAGCAGCTAGTGCTTCTATGTACCTACATTTCACAGATATTTAACACTAGCAGTTAGTTCTTCTGAGTAACTACGTTTCACAGATATTTAACTCTAGCAGTTAGTGCTTCTGCGTACTTAAGCTTCACAGATATTTAAGCCTAGCAGCTAGCGCTTCTGTGTGCCTACATTTAACACATATTTAACCATAGCAGCTAGTGCTTCTGCATACCTACGGTTCACAGATACTTAACCCTAGCAGCTAGTGCTTCTGAAAAAATATGTTTCACAGATATTTAACCCTAGCATCTAGTGCTTCGGCCTACCTACGTTTCACAGATATTGACCCCTAGCAGCTAGCACTACTGCGTACCTAGGTTTCACAGATATTTAACACCAGCACCTAGAGCTTCTGCGTACCTTCTTTTCACAGATATTTATCCATAGCAGCTAGTCCTTCTGTGTACCTACATTTCACAGAAATTTCACCCCAACAGCTAGTTCTACTGCGTACCTGTTTCACAGATATTTAATCCTTGCAGCTACTGCTTCTGCATACCTTCATTTCACAGATGTTTAAACATAGCAGATTGGTCTTCTGCGTACTTAAGTTTCACAGATATTTAAACCTCGCAGCTAGTGCTTCTGCGTACCTGCATAACACAGATATTTATCCTTAGCAGCTAGTTCTTCTGCATACCTACATTTCACATATATTTAACCATAGCAAACAGTACTTCTGTACACCTACATTTCACAGAAATGTAACCCTCGCTAGTGCTTCTGCATACCTACATTTCACAGATATTTAACTCAAGCAGCTAGTGCTTCTGCCTGCCTAAGTTTCACAGATACTGAACCCCAGCAGCTAGTGGTTCTGCGTACCTACATTTCACAGATCTTTATCCCTAGCAGCTAATGGTTCTGCGAACCTACGTTTCACAGATATTTAACACTTGTAGCTAGCGTTGCTGCATACCTACGTTTTACAGATATTTAACCCTGGCAGCTAGTGCTTCTGTGAACCTACATTTCACAGATATTTAATCCTTGGAGCAAGATCTTCAAGGTACCTACATTTCACAGATATTTAACCATAGCAGCTTGTACTTCTGTACACCTACATTTCACAGATATTTAACCCCAGCAGCTAGTGCTTCTGCATACCAATGTTTCACAGGTATTTAACACTACCAGCTTGTTCATTTGGATACTGTTTCACAGATATTTAACCTAGCAGTTTGTGCTTCAGCATACCAATGTTTCACCGATATTTACCCTTACCAACTAGTGCTTCTGCATACCTTCACTTCAAAAATGTTTACGCCAACAGCTACTGCTTCTATGTACCTATGTTACACAGATATTTAACCTTAGCAGCTAGTGCTTCTGCATACCTACGTTTTACAGATATTTCAGTCCAGCAGCTAGTGCTTCTGCTTATTTATGCTTCACAAATATTTAACCCTAGCAGCTATACTGCGGTGGTGGCGCTGTGGTAGCGTTGTCACCTCACAGTAAGACGTTGTCCTGTTCGATTCTCAGCTAGAGCATCTTCTCTGTGGAGACATGCGTGAATGGGCGTACCTTCGTTGAAGGTTGTGCGTCAGAGCTGGCAACTCGGCATGTAAAAATCTACTGCCAATCATTAGCAGACCGGAGTTCCTCTGTGGCGACCCCTAATCGGGAAAAGCCGAAAGACACAACAACAACAACAGCTACTGCTTCTGCATACCAATGTTTCACAGGTATTTAACACTAGCAGATTGTTCTTTTGGGTACTGTTTCACAGATATTTAACTTAACAGTTTGTGCTTCAGCGTACTAACATTTCACAGATATTTATCCCTACCAGCTAGTGCTTCTGTATACCTTCCTTTCACAGATTTTTAAGCCAATAACTACTGCCTCTGCGTACCTATGTTTCACAGATATTTAACCTTAGCAGCTAGTGCTTCTGCATACCTATGTTTTACAGATATTTCAGTCCAGCAGCTGGTGCTTCTGCTTATTTATGTTTCACAAATATTTAACCCTAGCAGCTAGTGCTACTGCCTACCTATATTTAACAGATATTTAACCAAAGCAGCTAGTGCTTCTCCCTACCAATGTTTCCTAGATATTTAATTCTAGCAGGGAATTCTTCTGTGTACCTACTTTTCAGATATTTAACCCTAGCAGCTAATGCTTCTGCAAACCAACGTTTCACAGATATTTAACACTAGCAGCTAGTGAGTCTGTATACCTAGGTTTCACCTATATTTAAGCCTAGCAGCCAGTGCTTTAGTGGACCTACATTTCACAGATATTTAATGCTAGCAGCTATTGCTTCTCTCTATGTATGCTTCACAGATATTTAAACCTAGCAACTAGTGCTTCTGCGTACCTACGTTTCACAGATATTGAAACCTAGCAACTAGTGCTTCTGCGTACCTACGCTTCACAGATATTTAACCCCATCAGTTATTGCTTCTGCGTAACTATGCTTCACAAATATTCAAGTCTAGCAGCTAGTACATCAGTGTACCTATGTTTCAAAGAAATTTAACCCTAGCAGCTAGTGCTTCTGCGTACCTACATTTCACAAATATTTAACACTACCATCTAGTGCTTCTGCGTATCTGTTTCAGATATTTAACTCTAGTATTTAGTGCTTCTGCGTATCTTTGTTTCAGATATTTAATCCTAGCAGCTAGTGCCTCTGCATAACTACATTTCCCAGATATTTAACCTTAGCAGTTAGTGCTTCTACATATGTACGTTTCACAGATATCTAACCCTAGCAGCTATTGCTTCTGCATACCTGCTTTTCAAAGATATTTAACTAAAGCAGCTACTGCTTTTGTGTACCTACATTTCAGATATTTAACCCTAGCAGCTAGTGCTTCTGCGAACCTACATTTCACAGATATTTAACCCCAGCAGCTAGTTTCTTTTCATACCTACACTTCACAGATATTTAATCCTAGCAGTCTGTGCTTCTGTACACCTACATTTCACAGATATTTAACCCCAGCAACTTGTTCTTCTGCGTACCTAAGTTTCACAGATATTTAACCCTCGCAGCTAGTGCTCTTGTGTACCTACGTTTCACAGATGTTTAAACCTAGCAGCTAGTGCTTTTGCATACAAACGTTTCACAGACATTTAACCTAGCACATAGTGCTTCAGCATACCATTTCACAAACATTTACCCTTAGCAGCTAGTGCTTCTGTATACCTACATATCACAGATTTTTAAGCCAACAGGTACTGGTTCTGCATACCTACGTTTCACAGAAATTTACCCCTAGTAGCTAGTGCTTTTGCATACCTACATTTTACTGATATTTAATCCTATGAGCTAGTACTTCTGCCTACCTAAATGTCATAGATATTGATCCCTAGCAGCTAGTGGTTCTTCATACCTATGTTTCACAGATATTTAACTACAGCAGCTAATGATTCTGCGTACCTTCATTTCACAGATATTTAACAGTAGCAGCTAGTGCTTCGGTGTACCTACGTTTCACAGATATTTAACCCCAGCAGCTGGTGATTTTGCATACCTACCGTTCACAGATATTTAAACTTAGCACCTAGTGCTTCAGCATACCGTTTGACAGATATTTACCCTTACCAGCTACTGCTTCTGTATACCTACATTTCACAGATTTTTAAGCCAACAGATACAACTTCTGCATACCTACATTTCACAGATATTTGAACCTAGCACCTAGTGCTTCAGCATACCATTTCACAGATATTTAACCTTAGCAGCTAGTGCTTCTGCATGACTATGTTTCACAGATATTTCAGTCCAGCACCTAGTGTTACTGCTTATTTATGTTTCACAAATATTTAACCCTAGCAGCTAGTACTACTGCCTACCTACATTTCACAGATATTTAATCAAAGCAGATAGTCCTTCTTCCTACCAATGTTTCCCAGATATTTAATCCTAGCAGGGAGTTATTCTGTGTACCTGTGTTTCATAGATATAGGTTCATAGGTTCATACTAGGCTATCTGCCCTAGGGCATTTATAAGCCTAGCCAGAGTGTGTTTGGCTTTCGCCACCCATTTTAAATTAATTTTGCTATGCCCTTTTTTGAGGTTAGTATACTGTGCATCTGTCTAACAGTGACACAAAAGTGATACCCGGGGTAAACCTATGATCCCCCATCCACTCATCAAGATTCCTCTTGAAGAGAGTCAATGAGAGACTCTGCCTAACCTGGACTGGGATTTTATTCCAGAGTGAAGGGAGCCTCTGGGTTATGAATCTGTCCCTCCAGCATGACCTATTTATTTCAGTGTTGAGGTTCAAGTCTCTCGAGCGCGTAGCTTGATGGGATTTGGATTTTCTGAGGTGCAGCATGTCCATTAATTCCGGGTTGGACATGGCTTTATACATCAGGCACAGATCACCTCTGAGCAGGCGGTATGCCACTGAGTAGAGCTGGAGTTTCTTTAACCGGGCAGCATATGGCATCTGTTTGAGCCCTTTGAGATCCTCTTGGTGAGGTAGTTTTGGGGTCTTTCCAGTTGCTGCAGGTGTCTGGTAAGGTACATCCCAAAAGGGGCATTGCACTCAATTATGGGCCTGATGAGGGATGAGTAAAGAGGCACGATGACCTCCCCTATCTAGATGTGAATCCCTTCATGATTAGGTGGGCTATATAAAATGTTTTTCTAACCACTTTGACCACGTGGTTGTCAAATGAGAGATTGCTATCAACTTGGGTCCCCAGGTCCCTAATTACTTCTTCCGTACTTAATGGATTACCACTTATGTGGTAATTTGTGGACACTTTGTTTTTGCCAAAGGGGATGACTATACACTTTTTGGTGTTTAGCTTGAGGCCATGGCTCTGGCACCAGTTGTCTGTTTCTATGAGGCCCTTTTGGAGGATGCTTGTGTCGGCTGGAATGTCGATTATGGCGCCCAGTTTGCAGTCATCTGCGAACTTGGTCAGCCACAGTCCTTACGTGTTGGCCTGTACCTCTGAGAAATATATACTGAACAAGAGAGGTCCCAGGACTGAGCCTTGTGGGACACCACTTGTAACTGGTTTGGAGTATGACATGGCTCCAGCAATTCTAACCATGTGGGTTGTGTCCTTGAGCCAGTTTGCAACTCATCTAGTGATATAGGGGTTTATATTTAAGCTGGTGAGCTTATCTATAATGCCCGAGTGGGGTATTGTATCGAAGGCTTTTGTGAGGTCCAGGTAGGCTGTGTGGAGCACCTTCCCCTTGTCAATGGCCTTGGTGACTATTTCAAAGAAATCGACCAGGTTTAAGAGGCAGGATCTGCCCTTAACAAAGCCGAACTGGGTTGGATCCAGTGTCTGTAGGTCCCCAATATCTTTATTTATAAGGTCCATGATGATCCTTTCCATAGCTTTGCAGACCAAGCTAGTCAGGCTTATGGGGCGATAGTTTCCAGGATCCGTTGAGGCACCACCTTTGTGGAGAGGGACCACCGTTGCTGTATGCCATTCTTTGGGTACATATCCTGTAGTAAGGCTGAGATTGAACAGTAGTTTTATGTTTGGGTTTAGCTCTTCTTGGAGTTCATGTAGGACGCAGCCCAGTACACCGTCTGGTCCCATTGATGCTGTGTTTTTTGCTTTGGAGAGGGTGGCTCTTACCTGAGCATCTGAGATGTCAGGGGGGCAGCACTCTGCTGGGATAGATATTTACCGTTTTGGTGGGGAGGGGGGGGAGAAGTTTGCACTGAACCTGTCAGCTAGGATGTTGGCAATGTCTGTGGGTTCGGTGTATTTTTTGTCATTTTGGACTCATTCTCAGCATATCTGGGAATTCCCACCCAGGTTCCTAACATAACTAAAGAAAGCCTTGTGATTATCCTTAGTGTCCTGTGCAATTTTTCTCTCGAAGATGGCCTTAGACGATTTTATGAGTACCCGTAGTTTTTTGCTAATACTGATCAGGGATGCCTTCCCTTTTTGGGATTTTGCTCTATCGTGTAGTAGCTTCCTCCTTCTATTGTATAGTTTGTTTATGGCTGGGATCCACCAAACAGGACGTCTGCCTTTGGAGGATTGGGTCTTGGTTTTATTTGGGATTGCATGATCCATGCATTCCTGAAGGTGTTCATAGAATGCGTTTATGAAGGATTCTGCGGTCTGGGCCATATTTTCCACAGGCCCGGGGGCTTTGAAGTATTCCACCTCGGTTTTGAGGAGTGTGAAATTTGCTTTAGAGAAGTTTTTCACTGTGGTTTTTCTGGGCAGGGGGTGGGGTCGGGATGTGAATATCCAGTGAGATTAGTTTATGGTCTGATCTTACCAGTGAGGGATACACTTCTGGTCTGGAGCATAGAGTCCCCATGTTGGTGATGATCAGGTCCAGTATGTTTTCCCCTCTTGTGGGAGTGGTAACAAGTTGTTCTGTAGCATTTGAGTTTATAAATTCTAGGAACCTTTGGGCTAGGGTGTTGGAGCTAGTGTAATGCTCCCAGTCTATGTTTGGGTAGTTGAAGTCGCCCAATATAATGGTGTTTGGAGAGACCTTCATATTTTCCAGTGTTCTCAGGAAGGCCGAGTGGAGTTCCTGGGTTTGGGAGGGTGGTCTGTAGCAGGCTATAAACTGGAAGGCAGTTTTACCCACTGTTAGTTGCACATGGATAGTCTCTGATGCTTCGTGCTGTGCCACCAACCTGGAGGTGTGGGTATCTTTGAATATTGATACTCCCCTCCTTTTGTGGTTCGGTCCAAGTTTTGGGGCGAAAAGTATGGTATGAGGTATAACCTGGTAGTGCTGGGGTGCTCTCGGGAGCCTTGAACCAGGTTTCTGTTACTGCACAGATATTGATGTTCTCCATGCTAAGGAGAGTTTGAGTGCATGCATCTTGAGGTTTAGACTTCTGGCGTTGAGTAGCATTACTCTTAGTTTCTTATCCCTTGTGATACCTATGGAGGTGGGTTTGTCTTTTGAGCCTTGCCTAAAAAGGCACTATGGGGTAGCAAGAGCCTTTGCCAATATCCAAAGCCCAGGGGTGACAGGTGCAAGCCGTCCCTAGAAGCATCGTGGCTTGTCGAGCATATCATCCCAAGCTGACAGGCACTGGATCCCCTTTGAATGACACCAGTACTTAAGCCAATTGTTGAAATTGATCATCTTGTCTTCATATTGTGGCATCATTCTTGGGGAGGGTAAGATGCTACTCAAGGTCAGGGTAATACCGGCCTGGGCTACATGCTCAGAGAGCTCCTCTATGTCTCTTTTCATGTAGTCCAGGGAGGTACATCTCAGGTCATTCACACCAGCATGGACAATGACTGAGTCATATTTGTACTTGCCTTGGAGTGACCTGAGTGCTTGTGTTATGTGGTGGATCCTAGCACCTGAAAGGCTCCTCACCGTGACCCTCTCCTTGTTCAGCCTGGTGAGCAGGACGTCAGTGTGCCTGACGATAGAGTCACCTATTACAAGTGTATCAGGTGTGTTGTTTAGTCTTAAGGGCTGTGACTGTTCGGCACACTGGCTTTGTGAGATATGTGTTGCATGTGTTTTGTTTTGGGGTAGCGGTTGCTTGGGTGTCTGCTTTGGAGGTCTCTGCTGCTTAGGCAGATCTTTATTTAGAGCCTCCGAGTATGTTTTTGTGTGATTATGTGTTTGGTTTGCTGTTGTGGTAGGTCTATGTGAGACTGGAATTGTAGTGAGTGTGGTTTCCTTCTCCTCCTGACTGGCTATGTCAGTACTGAGTTGAAAGAGCTTAGCCTCCAGTTTGGCTATATGGTTGCATCTCTCACATGTGTTGGAATTTGTTGGGAGGAGGAGAGGATTGTCTGTGTACATGAGGCAGTTGTAACATTGCCTCAAGATTCCCAGATTCACCAGCTGGACCGGAGAGGAGATTGACAACTGACCTTTGGACATGCTAGAATAATATTGGGAATTCCTTAATAATTGAAATCAAGGGCCAGTGGGGAGTGAGGGTGTAGTGCTTTTAATTTTTATTGCTGACTTATATAATTGCTTTAGTGAGCAAGTGCCAGGTAACTTAAGTGCAATGTGTTACAGGTAACTTAAATGCAAAAACGACAAATAGTAACTTTCTTTCAAGTGAAACAAGGAAATAAGTACAGTAAGTAATGCAGATATCACTAGTGATCCACAGAAGCACTGAGAAGCAGTGTATTAGGTGGAATTAGCGTTCCAGGGAAATAACAAGCAAACAAACAACAAGCATATAAACAAAGCTAGATTCAGCAGGCCTGGATCTAGTCTATGCTACAGCAAACAAGGTGTACCAATTTCAGTAAGATACAGTTCAAATATTCAGGCACTATAAACCTTTAACCAGAAATTCCCAGCTCAGAAGGGCAGAGTCCAGCCTCTTCTCCCACAAGAGTGCAGACCACGAACCTTCTTAATGTAAAATAACTGGCCTGAAGCCCAAGTGCTTAAACCAGAACTAATACACTTTAAGAATAACAGACACTGGGCTCTCAATCAGCAATTCCCAACTTAGAAGGATGAAAGCTACTTGTCCTGCCACAACAGTGCATGCCACAAACCTTCCTAATGTAAAACAACTGGTCTGAAGCCCAAGTGCTTAATCCAAAAGACTTAGAATGTTAGCTACACTTTAATCAAGTTACTACCAAGCAGTAATAAATATAATTGAATACTTTAGAGAATGCCTGGATTAGTGCTCAAGTTACACAAACAAAGCTAGATCCAGCAGGCCTGAATCCAGTCTATGCCACAGCAAACAAGGCGCACCAACTTCAGTAAGAAGCAGATCAGATATGCATGCACTATAAGACTTTAACCAGAAATTCCCAGTACAGAAGGGCAGAGTCCATCCTCTCCTCCCACAAGAGTGCAGACCACAAATCCTCTTAATGTAAAATAACTGGCCTGAAAGCCCAAGTGCTTAAACCAGAATTAATACACTTTTAGAATAACAGACACTGATCCCTCAATCAGCAGTTCCCAACCTAGAAGGATGTAAGCTACCTGTTCTGCCACTACAGTGCAGACCACAAACCCTCTCAGTGCAAAACAACTGGTCCAAAGCCCAAGTGTTTAAACCAAAAGGCTTAGAATGAGTTACACCAAGCAGTAATAAATACAACTGAGTACTTTTAAGATGATGCAAAAGTAAAATAAAGTAGGTGGAAACACAAGTACAGTAAAAGCAGATGAATTTTTTTTTTCTGAACAAGTGCTGAGATCAAAGAAACAGATTTGAGTGCTGAAACTAGAAAACTGGCTAGTTATAAAAAAAAACTAAGCTAGAAGGCTTCCCTCCAACACAGAAGGGCTTGGGGGCTCAGAAGCCTACAAATAGTCTATACCACTTAACAGGAAAGGCAGGAAACAAGCTTAATTTTTTTTTTCTGTTTCCCCAGATGCTCTCTTTGTACACAGTAGGAGTGCCTGAAATCAGAATATGATCTCACTGCACTCAATTGAGTGAGCAAATGAGATGGGCCCAGAAGGAGTATCCAAACACAAATTTACAAGAGGGGCGGGCAGTTTCAAGGCCACTAAGATTAACACCAAAACAAAAACAGGGAGGGTGGGTGGGACTAACTGAAGAGCAGAGTCAAAACTTCCAGTTCAGTTAATATTCCTGCAACACAGTCAAAATCAATTTAAATACTGTATTTGTTTGAAAAAAAAGTGCAGATAAAGGTACTTAAATTCTCTTATACGTCCAGTTGAATACAGCAAGTTCTTAGCCGGCCAAAGCTGAGGTTTTTAAGCAGAAAATATTTCACACTGTACCACTTAAATAGGCAAGGACAGGAAATCAAAGAATGTGGCTACCCCCACACCTGTAATTACCAGCAAATAACAAAATTCAGCAAACACTGACTAACTTACAATTCAGTTAATATTCCTGCAACATAGTCAAAATCAATTTAAATACTGTATTTGTTTGAAAAAAAAGTGCAGATAAAGGTACTTAAATTCTCTTATACGTCCAGTTGAATACAGCAAGTTCTTAGCCGGCCAAAGCTGAGGTTTTTAAGCAGAAAATATTTCACACTGTACCACTTAAATAGGCAAGGACAGGAAATCAAAGAATGTGGCTACCCCCACACCTGTAATTACTAGCAAATAACAAAATTCAGCAAACACTGACTAACTTCCAGTTCAGTTAATATTCCTGCAACACAGTTAAAATCAATTTAAATACTGTATTTTTTGAAAAAAAAAGTGCAGATAAAGGTACTTAAATTCTCTTATACGTCCAGTTGAATACAGCAAGTTCTTATCCAGGCATAGCTGAGGTTTTTAAGCAGAAAATATTTCACACTGTACCACTTAAATAGGCAAGGACAGGAAATCAAAGAATGTGGCTACCCCCACACCTGTAATTACTAGCAAATAACAAAATTCAGCAAACACTGACTAACTTCCAGTTCAGTTAATATTCCTGCAACACAGTTAAAATCAATTTAAATACTGCATTTTTTTGAAAAAAAAGTGCAGATAAAGGTACTTAAATTCTCTTATACGTCCAGTTGAATACAGCAAGTTCTTAGCCGGCCAAAGCTGAGGTTTTTAAGCAGAAAATATTTCACACTGTACCACTTAAATAGGCAAGGACAGGAAATCAAAGAATGTGGCTGCCCCCACACCTGTAATTACTAGCAAATAACAAAATTCAGCAAACAAAGACTAATTTCCAGTTCAGTTAATATTCCTGCAACACAGTCAAAATCAATTTAAATACTGTATATTTTTGAAAAAAAAAGTGCAGATAAAGGTACTTAAATTCTCTTATACGTCCAGTTGAATACAGCAAGTTCTTAGCTGGCCAAAGCTGAGGTTTTTAAGCAGAAAATATTTCACACTGTATGTAACCATAGCAGCTATTGTTTCTGCAAACCTATGGTTCACAGACATGTAACCCTAACAGCTAGTGCTTCTGTGCACCTGCTTTTCACAGATATTTAACCCTAGCAGCTAGTGCTTCTTTGTACCTACATTTCACAGATATTTAACCATAGCAGCTGGCATTTCTGTGTACCTACATTTCATAGATATTTAACCCAAGCAGCTAGTGCTTCTGCATATCTACGTTTCACAGATATTTAACATTAGCAGCTAGTGCTTCTGCGTACCTATGCTTCACAGATATTTGACCCTAGCAGCTAGTGCTTCTACGTACCTACATTTCACAGATATTTAACCTCAGCAGCTAGTGCTTCTGCGCACCTATGTTTCAGATATTTAACGCTAGCAGCTAGTGCTTCTGCATACCTAATGTTCACAGATATTTAACATTAGCAGCTAGTGCTTCTGCATGCCTATGTTTTACAGATATTTAATCCTGGCAGCTAGTGCTTCTGTGTACCTATGTTTCACAGATATGTAACTCTAGTGGCTAGTGTTTCTGTGTTCCTAAGTTTCACAGTTATGTAACCCTAACAGGGAGTGATTCTGCATACCTGCTATTCACAGATATTTAACCCTAGCAGCTTGTGCTTCAGCATTCTTAGATTTCACAGATATTTAACCCTAGCAGCTAGTGCTTCAGTGTACCTAGGTTTCATAGATATTTAACCCTAGCAGCTAGTGCTTCTGCATACATACCTTTCAAAGATATTTAAGACTAACAGCTAATGATTCTGTGTACCTAAGTTTCTTAGATATTTTACCCTAGCAGTTAGTGCTTCCATGTACCTATGTTTCACAGATATTTTATCAGGTAGTGCTTCTGCCTACCAATGTTTCACAGGTACTTAGTACTAGCAGCTAGTTCTTCTGCGTACCTATTTTTCACAGATATTTAACCCTAGCAGCTAGTGCTTCTGCATACCTACATTTCACAGATATTTATCCCTAGCAGTTAGTACTTCTGCATACCTACATTTCACAGGTATTTAACCCGAGCAGCTAGTGGTCCTGTGTACATGCATTTCATAGATATTTCAACCTAGAAGCTACTGCTTCTGCCTATGTTTCAAAAATATTTAACCCTAGCTGCTAGTGCTTCTGCATACCTACATTTCACAGATATTTAATTCTAGCAGCTTGTTCTTCTGTACGCCTAAATTTATCCCTACTAGCTACTGATTCGGCGTACCTATGTTTCACAGATATTCAACCCTAGCAGCTAGTGCTTCTACCTACCTACATTTCACAGATATTTAACATTAGCAGCTAGTGCTTCTGCATACCTAGGTTTCACAGATATTTCAGCCTAGATGCTAGTGGCTCTGCCTATTTATATTTCACAAATATTTTACTCTAGCAGCTATTGCTTCTGTGTACCTACATTTCATAGAGATTTAACCCTAGCAGCTAATGCTTCTTTGTATTTATGTTTCACTGATATTTAACCCTAGCAGCTGGTGCTTTTGTGCACCTACATCTCACAGATATTTTACCCTAGCACTTGGTGCTTCTGCATACCTATGTTTCACAGATATTTAACCCTAGCAGCTAGTGCTTCTGCGTACCTATGTTTGACAGACATTTAACCATAGAAGCTAGTGCTTCTGTATACCTATGTTTCACAGATATGTACCCCTAGCAGCTATTGCTTCTGCATACCTATGTTTCTCAAATATTTAAACCTAGCAACTAGTGCTTCTGTGTACGTACGTTTCACAATTTAACCCAAGCAGCTAGTGCTTCTGTGTACCTACATTTCACAGATATTTAACCCTAGCAGTTAATGCTTTTGCATACCTACATTTCCCAGATATTTAACCCTAGCAGCTAGTGCTTCTATGCACCTACATTTCACAGATATTAAACACTAGCAGCTAGTGCTTCTGCGTACCTACATTTCAGATATTACACCTAGCAGCTAGTGCTTCTGCATACCTGTAGTTCGCAGATATTAACCCTAGCAACTAGTGCTTTTGCCTGCCTATGTTTCACAGATATTTAACCCTGGCAGCTAGTCCTTTTGTGTAGCTAGGTTTCACAGATGTGTAACCCTACCAGGAAGTGCTTCTGCATACCCATTTTCTCATATTTTTAACCATAGCAAATACTGCTTTTATTGTACATAAGTTCACAGATATTTAACCCTAGTAGCTTTTGATTCTGTACACCTACCTTTCACAGACATTTAACCATAGCACCTAGGGCTTTGGCGTACCTAAGGTTCAGATATTTAACCCTAACAACTAGTGCTTCCGTGTATCTTCATTTCACAGATATTTAACCCTAGCAACTAGGGCTTACATGTACCTATGTTTCACAAATATTTAACCCAAGCAGCTAGTGCTTCTGTGTACCTACATTTCACAGGTATTTAACCCTAGCAGATAGTGCTTCAGTGTACCTACATTTCAAATATATTCATCGTAAGCAGGTAGTGCTTCTGTACACCAACATTTCATAGATATTTTACCCTAGCAGTTTATGCTTCTGCGTACCTACGTTTCACAGATATTTAACCCTAGCAGTTAGTGCTTCAATGTACCTACATGTCACAGATATTTAATACTTGCAGCTACTACTTCTGTGCACCTAAATTTCAATGATATTAAACCATAGTAGCTTGTGGTTCTGTACACCTATTGCTGACAGATATTTAACCCTAGCAACTAATGCTTCAGCGTACCTATGTTTCACAGCTAGTTCGGTCCACATAAATTATCCCAAGTAGTGAGTGCTTCAGCATATCTACATTTCATAGATATTTAACCCTAGCAGCTAGTGCTTCTCTGTACCTACGTTTCACAAATATTTAACCCTAGCAGCTAGTGCTTCTGTGTACCTACATTTCATAGATATTTTACCCTAGCAGCTTGTGCTTCAGCATACCTACGATTCACAGATATTTAACCATAGCAGCTAGAGCTACTGTAACCTATGTTTCAGAGATATTTACCTTGCAGCTAATGCTACTGTGTTCCTACATTTCAGAGATATTTAACCATACCAGCTATTGCTTCTGCCTACTTATGTTTCACAGATATTTAACTCTAGCAGCTAGTGCTTCTGCCTACCTTCATTTCACAAATATATACCCCGAGCATTTAGTGCTTTTGCATATCTCCATTTCACAAATATTTACCCTAGCAGCTAGTACTTCTGCATACCTACATTTCACAGATATTTTACTCTACAGCTTGTTCTTCTGAACACATACATTTCATAGATATTTAACCTTAGCAGCCTGTGCTTCTGCATACTTACATTTCACAGATATTTAACCATAGCAGCTAATGCTTCTTTGTATCTACGTTTCACAGAAATTTATCCCTAGTAGCTAGTGATTCTCTGTACCTATGTTTCACAGATATTTAACCCTAGCAGCTAGTGCTTCTGCGTACCTACATCTCACAGATATTTAGCCCTAGCAGCTAGTGCTTTTGTGTACCTACGTCTCACAGATATTTAACCCTAGCAGCTGGTTCTTCTGTACACCTACAGTTCACAAATATTTAACCCTAGCAGCTACTGCTTCTGTGTGCCTATGTTTTACAGATATTTAACCCTAGCAGCTAGAGCAGCTAGTGCTTCTGCGTACCTCTGTATCACAGATATTTAACTCTAGCAGATAGTGCTTCTGCATACCTATGTTTCAGAGATATTTAACCCTAGCAGCAAGTGGTTCTGCTTACCTACTTTTCACATATATTTAACCCTAGCAGCTAGTGCTTCTGTGTACCCACGTTTCACAAATATTTAACCTGTGCAGCTAGTCCTTCTGCGTACCTACGTTTTACAGATATTTAACCCTAGCAGCTAATGCTTTTTTGTACCGTTTCACAGATATTTATTTCTAGCAGCTAGTAATTTTGCATTCCTAAGGTTCATAGATATTTAACCCTAGCAGCTAGTGCTTTTGTGTACTTACGTCTCACAGATACATAACCCTAGCACCTAGTGCTATTGCATACCTACGTTTCACAGATATTTACCCTTAGAAGCTAGTGCTTCTGTGTACCTATGTTTCACAGACATTTAACCCTAGAAGCTATAGCTTTTGTATACCTATGTTTCACAGATATGTAACCCTAACAGCTATTGCTTCTGAATTCTTACATTTCACAGATATTTAACCCTAGCAGCTAATTCTTCTGTACACCTACATTTCACAGATATTTAACCCTAGCAGCTAGTGCTTTTGTGTACTTATGTTTCACAGATATTTAACCCTAGCAGTTTGTGCATCTTCATACCTATGTTTCACAGATATATAACACTAGCAGCTAGTGCTTCTGCATACCTACATTTTGCAGATATTTAACCCCAGCAGCTAGTACTTCTGCGTAACTATGTTTGACAGATATTTAACCCTAGCAGCAAGTGGTTTTGCTTACCTTCTTTTCACACATATTTAACCATAGCAGTTAGTGCTTCTGCATACTTATGTTTCACATATATTTAACCCTAGCAGATAGTGCTTCTGTGTACTTACATTTCACAAATATATAACCCTAGAAGTTAGTACTTCCGTGTATCTACATTTTACAGATATTTAGCCCTAGCAGCTAGTCCTTCTGCATTCCTATGTTTTACAGATATTTAACGCTAGCAGTTAGTGCGTCTTCATACCTATGTTTCACAGATATATAACACATGCAGCTACTGCTTCTGCATACCTATATTTCAGATATTTAGCCCTACCAGCTACTGATTCTGCATATTTACGATTCACAGATATGTAACTCTAGCAGCTAGTGCTTTTGCATACGTAGGTTTCACAGATATTTAAACCTAGCAGCTAGTGCTTTTGCATACCTAGGTTTCACAGATATTTAACCCAATAGCTAGTGCTTCCGTGTACCTATGTTTCACAGATATTTAACTCTAGCAGTTAGTTCTCCTGGGTGCCTATGGTTCAGATATTTAACCCTAGTAGCAAGTTATTCTGTGTACCTATGTTGCACAGATATTAAACCCTGGCATCTACTCCTTCTGTTTACCTATGTTTCACAGATATGTAACCCTAACAGCTAGTACTTCTGCGTACCTATGTTTCACAGATAATTAACCCTAGCAGTTAGTGCTTTTGCATACCTACATTTCACAGATATTAAACCCTAGTAGCTAGTTCTTATGCGTACCTGCATTTCTAATATTACCCATAGGAGCTAGTGCTTCTGCATACCTACGGTTCACAGATATTAAACATTACCAGCTAGTGCTTCTGCATGCCTACGTTTCACAGATGCTTAACCCTAGCAACTAGTCCATCTGTGTAGCTATGTTTCACAGATATGTACCCCTAACAGCTAGTGCTTCTGCATACCTACATTTCACAGATAGGTAACCCTACCAGGTAGTGCTTCTGCATACCTGCTTTTCACTGATTTTTAACCATAGCAGCTAGTGCTTCTGTACACCTGCATTTCACAGATATTTAACACTAGCAGCTAGTGCTTCTGTCTACCTATGTTTCACAGATATTTAACCCTAGCATCTAGGCTTCTGCATACCTAAGGTTCAGATATTAAACACTAGCAACTAGTGCTTCTGTGTACCTACATTTCACAGATATTTAACCCTAGCAGCTAGTGCTTCTGCATACTTATGTTTCACATATATTTAACCCAAGCAGCTAGTGCTTCGGCTTACCTACGTTTCCCAGACATATAACCCAAGCAGTTAGTGTTTCTGTGTACCTATGTTACTTAGATATTTAACCTTAGCAGCTAGTGCTTCTGTGTACATACGTTTCACAAATATTTAACACAAGCAGCTAGTGCTTCTGTGTACCTACGTTTCAAAGATATTTAAGCCTAGCAGCTTGTGCTTCTGCATACCTAAGTTTCACAAATATTTAACCCTAGCAGCTTCTGCTTCTGCGTACCTATGTTTCTGAGTAATTTAACCCTTGGAGCTAGTGCTTCTGCAAACATATGCTTCACAGATATTTAACCCAAGCAGGTAGTGCTTCTGCATACCTACATTTCATAGATATTTAACCCGAGCAACTAGTGCTTCTGTACATTTACATTTCACTGATATTTAACCCTAGCAGGTAGTGCTTCTGTGTAGCTAAGTTTCAGATATTTAACCCTAGCAGCTAGTGCTGCTGTATACCTATGTTTCAGAGATATTTAACCTAGCAACTAAGGCTTCTGTGTTCCTACATTTCAGAGATATTAAACCATACTAGCTATTGCTTCTGCCTACCTACGTTTCACAGATATTTAAATCTAGCAGCTAGTGCTGCTGCAAACCTTCATTTTACAAATATATAACCCAAGCATTTAGTGCTTTTGCATACCTCCGTTTCACAGATATTTAACCCTAGCAGCTAGTGCTTCTGTGTACCTACGTTTCACAGATTTTTAACCCTAGCAGCTAATTCTTCTGTACACCTACAGTTCTCAAATATTTTACCCTAGCAGCTAGTGCTTCTGTGTACTTATGTTTCACAGATATTTAACCCTAGCAGTTTGTGCACCTTTATACCTATGTTTCACAGATATATAACACTAGCAGCTAGTGCTTCTGCATAACTACGTTTCATAGATATTTAACCCTAGCAGCAAGTGGTTCTGCTTACCTTCTTTTCACACATATTTAACCATAGCAGTTAGTGCTTCTGCGTACCTACGTTTCACATATATTTATCCCTAGCAGACAGTGCTTCTGTATACTTAAGTTTCCCAAATATATAACCCTAGACGTTAGTGCTTCTGTGTATCTACATTTTACAGATATTTAACCCTAGCAGCTAGTGCTTCTGCATACCTATGTTTTACAGATATTTAACCCTAGTAGTTAGTGCATCTTCATACCTATGTTTCACAGATATATAACACTAGCAGCTAGTGCTTTTGCATACTTATATTTCAGATATTTAGCCCTACCAGCTACTGATTCTGCATATCTACGATTCACAGATATATAAATCTAGCAGCTAGTGCTTTTGCATACCTAGTTTTCACAGATATGTAACCCAATAGCTAATGCTTCCATGTACCTATGTTTCACAGATATTTAACTCTAGCAGTTAGTTCTCCTGGGTGCCTATGGTTCAGATATTTAACCCTAGTAGCAAGTGATTCTGTGTACCTACATTGCACAGATATTAAACCCTGGCATCTACTCCTTCTGTGTACATATGTTTCACAGATATGTAACCCTAACGGCAAGTGCTTCTGCATACCTACTTTTCACAGATATTTAACCCTAGCAGCTAGTGCTTCTGTACACCTCCATTTGAGATATTTAACACTAGCAACTAGTGCTTCTGTCTACCTATGTTTCACAGATATTTAACCCTACCAGCTAGGCTTCTGCATACCTAAGGTTCAGATATTTAACCCAAGCAACAAGTGCTTCTGCATACCTACATTTCATAGATATTAAACCCTAGTAACTAGTACTTCTGCGTACCTATGTTTCATAGATATTTAACCCTAGCAGCTAGTGCTTCTGCCAACATATGTTTCACATATATTTATCCCAAGCAGCTAGTGCTTCAGCTTACCTACATTTCACAGACATATACCCTAGCAGTTAGTCTTTCTGCATACCTACGTTTCATAGATATTTAACCCTAGCAATTAGTGCTTCTGGGTACCTATGTTTCAAAGATATTTAAGCCTAGTGGCTAGTGCTTCTGCATACCTTAGTTTCACAAATATTTAACCCTAGCAGCTAGTGCTCCTGACTACCTACGTTTCACAGATATTTAACCCAAGCAGTTACTTCTCATGTGTACCTACATTTCAAAGATATTTATCCAACAGCTAGTGCTTCTGCGTACCTATGTTTCTGAGTAATTTAACACTAGGAGCTAGTGCTTCTGCCAACATACGTTTCACAGATATTTAACCCAAGCAGTTAGTGCTTCTGCATACCTACATTAAATAGATATTTAAACCTTGCAGCTAGTGCTTCTGTGTACCCATATTTCACAGATATTCAACCCTAGCAGCTAGTGCTACTGTATACCTATGTTTCAGTGGTATTTACCTTAGCAGCTAGGGCTTCTGTGTTCCTACAATTCAGAGATATTAATCCATACCAGCTATTGCTTCTGCCTACCTCCGTTTCACAGATATTTAACTCTAGCAGTTAGTGCTTCTGTGTACTTACGCTTCACAGATATTTAACCCTAACAGCTAGTGCTTCTGTCTACCTACGTTTCACAGATATTTAACCCTAGCAGCTAGTTCTTCTGTACACCTACATTTCACAGATATTTAACCCTAGCAGCTAGTGCTTCTGTGTACTTATGTTTCACAGATATTTAACCCTAGCAGTTTGTGCATCTTCATACCTATGTTTCACAGATATATAACACCTGCAGCTAGTGCTTCTGCATATCTACGTTTTGCAGATATTTAACCCCAGCGGCTAGTACTTCTGTATAACTATGTTTCATAGATATTTAACCCTAGCAGCAAGTGGTTCTGCTTACCTTCTTTTCACACATATTTAACCCTAGCAGTTAGTGCTTCTGCGTACCTACGTTTCACATATATTTATCCCTAGCAGACAGTGCTTCTGTATACTTATGTTTCACAAATATATAACCTTAGAAGTTAGTGCTTTTTTTGTATCTACATTTTACAGATATTTAACCCTAGCAGCTAGTGCTTCTGCATACCTACGTCTTACAGATATTTAACCCTAGCAGTTAGTGCATCTTCATACCTATGTTTCACAGATATATAACACATGCAGCTACTGCTTCTGCATACTTATATTTCAGACATTTACCCCTACCAGCTACTGATTCTGCATATCTATGATTCACAGATATGTAGCAGCTTGTGCTTTTGTATACCTATGGTTCACAGATATTTAACCCTAGCAGCTAGTGCTTCTGCAAGCATATGTTTCAGAAATATTTATCCCTGGCAGCTAGTCCTTCTGTGTTCCTATGTTTATCAGATAGGTATCCTTACTATGTAGTGCATCTGCATACCTGTATTTCACAGATATGTAACCCTAGCAGCTATTGCTTCAGTGTGCCTTCATCTCAGAGATATTTAACCCTAGCAACTAGTGCTTCTGTGTACATACATTTCACAGATATTTAACCCTAGCAACTAGTGCTTCTGTGTACATACATTTCACAGATATTTAACCCTAGCAACTAGTGCTTCTGTGTACATACATTTCACAGATATTTAACCCTAGCAACTAGTGCTTCTGTGTACATACATTTCACAGATATTTAACCCTAGCAACTAGTGCTTCTGTGTACATACATTTCACAGATATTTAACCCTAGCAACTAGTGCTTCTGTGTACATACATTTCACAGATATTTAACCCTAGTAGCTAGTGGTTCTACATGCCTACATTTTACAGATATTTAACCCTGGCAGCTAGTCCTTCTGTGTACCTGTGTTTCACAGCTATGCAACCCTAACAGCTAGTGCTTCTGCGTACCTACGTTTCACAGATATGTAACCCTACCAGGTAGTGCTTCTGCATACCTGCTTTTCACAGCTATTTAACCGTAGCAGCTAGTGCTTCTGCATACATATGTTTCACAGATATTTAACCCTAGCAGCTAGTGCATCTGCATATCTACATTTCAGAGATATTTAACATTAGCAGCTAGTGCTTCTGCGTACATACTTTTCACAGATATTTAACCTCAGCAGCTAGTGTTCTGCGCACCTATGTTTCAGATATTTAACGCTAGCAGCTAGTGCTTCTGCATACCTAATGTTCACAGATATTTAACATTAGCAGCTAGTGCTTCTGCATGCCTATATTTTACAGATATTTAACCCTGGCAGCTAGTCCTTTTGTGTACCTATGTTTCACAGATATGTAACCCTAGCAGCTTGTGCTTCTGCATACCTAAGTTTCACAGACATATAACCCTAGCAGGTAGCGCATCTGCATACCTGCTATACACAGATATTTAACCGTAGCAGCTAGTGCTTTTGCATACCTGCATTTTACAGATATTTAAGCTTAGCAGCTTGTGCTTCAGCATACCTACATTTCACAGGTATTTAACCCTAACAGCTTGTGCTTCTGAGTACCTAGGTTTCGCAGATATTTAACCTTAGTGACTAGTGCTTCTGCATACCTACTTTTCAAAGATATTTAAGACTAGCAGCTAGTGCTTCTGCATACCTACGTTTCTTTGATATGTAACCCTAGTAGCTAGTGCTTCCATGTACCTATGTTTCACAGATATTTTACCATAGTAGGTAATGCTTCTGCCTACCAATGTCTCACAGATAACCAAACTTTTTCTCATATGTACTGTGGTACCAACGCTCTTTTCGTTAATGTCTCACAGGTACTTAGCACTAGCAGCTAGTTCTTCTGCATACCTAGGTTTCACAGATATTTAACCCTAGCAGCTAGTGCTTCTGCATACCTACTTTTCACAGATATTTAAACCTAGCAGCTAATGCTTCTGCGTACCTACTTTTCACAGATATTTAAACCTAGCAGCTAGTGCTTCTGAGCACCGTTTCAGATATTTAACCCAAGCAGGAAGTGCTTCTGCGTACGTTTGTTTCACAGATATTTACCACAAGCAGCCGGTACTTCTGCCTACTAATGTTTCACAGATATTTAACCCAAGCAGCCAATGCTTCTGCCTACTAATTTTTCACAGATATTTAACCATACCAGCAAGTGCTTCTTTGTACCTATGTTTCAAATATATTTATTCTAGCAGCTAGTGCTTCAGCATACCCATGATTCACAGATACTTCAGCCTAGATGCTAGTGCTTCTGCCTATCTATGTTTCACAAACATTTAACCCTAGCAGCTATTGCTTCTGCATATCTATGTTTCACAGATATTTAACCCTAGCAGCTTGTTCTTCTGTACACCTACATTTCATAGTAATTTAACCCTAACAACTTGTTCTTCTATACACCTACATTTCATAGTGATTTAACTTTAGCAGCTAGTGCTTCTGTGTAGTTACGTTTCGCAGATATTTAACCCTAGCAGCTAGTGCTTTTGTGTACCTACATCTCACAGATATTTAACCTTAGCACCTAGTGCTTCTGCATACTTATGTTTCACAGATATTTACCCTTAGCACCTAGTGCTTCTGCGTACCTATGTTTCACAGACATTTAATCCTAGAAGCTAGTGCTTCTGTATACCTATGTTTCACAGATATGTAACCCTAGCAGCTAGTGCTTCTGTGGACCTAAATTTCAGAGATATTTAACCCTAACAGCTAGTGCTTCTATCTACCTACATTTCACATATATTTAACCCTAGCAGCTAGTGCTTCTGCGTACCTACGTTTCACAGATATTTCAGCCTAGATGCTAGTGTTTCTGCCTATGTTTCACAAATATTTAACCCTAGCAGCTATTGCTACTGTATACCTATGTTTCAGAGATATTTATCCTTACATCTAGTGCTACTGTGTTCCTACATTTCAGAGATATTTAACCATACCATCTATTTCTTCTGCCTACCTATGTTTCACAGATATTTAACCCTAGCAGCTAGTGCTTCTTCCTACCTTCATTTAACAAATATATAACCCAAGCATTTAGTGCTTCTGCATACCTATGATTCACAGACATTTAACCCTAGAAGCTAGTGCTTTTGTATACCTATTTTTCACAAATATTTAAACCAAGCAGCTAGTGCTTCTCCGTACCTACATTTCACAGATATTTAACCATAGCAGATAATGATTCTGTATACTTACATTTCACAAATATTTAACCCTAGAAGTTACTGCTTCTGTGTTTGTATATTTACAGATATTTAACCCTAGTAGCTAGTCATTCTGCATACCTACATTTCCAGATATTTAACCCTAGCAGTTAGTGCGTCTTCATACCTATGTTTCACAGATATATAACCCTAGCAGCTAGTGCTTCAGCATACCTGCATTTCAGATATTTAGCCCTAGCAGCTACTGATTCTACATATCTATGTTTCACAGATATGTAACTCTAGCAGCTAGTGCTTTTGCATACCTAGGTTTCACAGATATTTAACCCAAGCAGTTAGGGCTTTTGCATACCTAGGTTTCACAGATATTTAATCCTAGCAGTTAGTGCTTCTATGTACCTATGTTTCACAGATATTTAACTCTAGCAATTAGTTCTCCTGGGTGCCTATGTTTCAGATATTTAACCCTAGAAGCTACTGATTCTGTGTACCTATGTTTCACAGATATTAAGCACTGGCATATATTCCTTCGTTGTACCTATGTTTCACAGATATGTAACCCTAACAGCTAGTGCTTCTGCATACCTACATTTCACAGATATTTAACTGCAGCAGCTAGTGCTTCTGTGTACATATGTTTCACAGATATTTAACTCTAGCAGCTAGTGCTTTTGTGAACCGAACTTTCACAGATATTTAAGACTAGCAGACAGTGGTTCTGTGTACCTATGTTTAACAAATATTTAACCCTAGCAGCTAGTGCTTCTGTTTACATATATTTCACAGATATGTAACCATAGCAGCTAGTGCTTCTGTATACCTATGGTTCACAGATATTTAACCCTAGCATCTAGTGCTTCTGCAAGCCTATGTTTCAGAAATATTTAACCCTGGCAGCTAGTCCTTCTGTGTTCCTAAGTTTCCCAGATATGTAACCCTAGCAGGTAGTGCTTCTGCATACCTATGTTTCATAGATATGTAACCATAGTAGCTAGTGCTTCTGCATACCTAATGTTCACAGATATTAAATATTAGCAGCTAATGCTTCTGTGTACCTATGTTTCAGATATTTAACCCTAGCAGCGTACGTACATCAAGGAGATATTTAACCCTAGCAGCTAGTGCTTCTGCGTACCTACATTTCACAGATATTTAACCATATCAGCTAACGCTTCTGTGTACCTATGTTTCAGATATTTAACTCTAGCAGCTAGTGCTTCTGCATACCTAATGTTCACAGATATTAAACATTAGCACAGGGGTGTCCAACCTTTTCAGTTGCAAGGGCCGCATTGAGTCAACAGAAATGGTCTGGGGGGCCACATGTAAAATATATCATTGCAAACGGCAAGTGAGGACCAAAAAAAAAAAAAAAAAGGTCTCTCACATAAACTGAAGAGCAAAAAGTACAGTTTTGTACCTACCATAAATGTAGATGTCCGAACTGGATAGCATCTGCAGTCATAACAGCTGGGTTGTCCTGTCGTCAGGCAGCCCGTCAGTCGGCCGGATTCCAAAGTCCGGGTCCGGCTTCGGCTGATGTCGCTCTTCATCCGACGTCATCTCTGTTGGACTTCGGGTATAAAGGCATCAGCCGACGCCATCTTCCTCAGTGTTTCTTGCCCCAGATGCCAGAAGCCCTCCTGAAGGCTAAAAATTTTGGATAGATGCCAATGTTTCCAAAAGGATAGAGGTAACCACAAAAATAAGCATGTATGTACATATATACAAACAAATACACCATAAAAGACTCCCCCCCATCAGCTAGCTATTAGGAGGGTAAACACCCTAGGAGTACCTCAGAGGGGAAGGAGGGAGGTAATCCTGACTGCAGATGCTATCCAGTTCGGACATCTACATTTATGGTAGGTACAAAACTGTACTATGTCCTTCATGGATGCATCTGCAGTCATAACAGCTGGGTAGAATACCATAGCCAACTAGGGGGAGGAGGATAAAGATAGATTATGGTGTGTTTAGGATCCCTTGCAGTACAGCAGTGGCAAACCCTGCTCGGGATCTGGAATATAGAGGCAAATTGTAATGCTTGGCAAATGTATGCACGGAGGTCCAAGTAGCCGCCTCAATAATGTCTTTGGTAGCCACTCCTCGTAAGAAGGCTGTGGTAGTGGCTGTTGCCCTTGTAGAATGAGGTCTTATGTTCTGTGGAATTGGTTTTCCATGGAAGGAGTAACAGAATCGTATGCAATTTCCTATCCATTTGGAGATTGTCTGTTTGGAAATAGCTTTTCCTCTCTTCCTGTTGCATAGGCCACAAAAGTTGGTCAGTCTTTCTGCTGCTTTTGGTTCTGTCCAAGTAGTAGCGTAGCTGTCTATGTACATCCAAGGTATGCAGTATTCTTTCCCTCTGTTTTGTGGGTTGGGAAAGAAGGTAGGTAGGTGGATTGCCTGGTTTAAAGACACTCTGGATACCACCTTAGGCATAAATGTTGGATTAGTCCTCATGGATACTCTATCTTGGTGGAAGATTAGGAAGGGTTGCACTGCCATTAGGGCCTGTAGTTCTGAAACCCTCCTTGCTGAGGTAATTGCCAGTAGGAAAGCAGTTTTCCATGACAGGTGTTGTAAGTCTGCTGTTGCTGCTGGCTCAAAGGGTGATAGTGTCAACTTTTCTAGTACGAAGTTTAAGTCCCAAGCTGGTAATGGTGGTTTTCTTGGAGGTTTTACATTCTTGATTCCTCTGAGAAATTGTCTGAGCAGAGGGTGTGAAAAAACAGGTGGATCAAAGCTGTATTCTGCTGAAATAGCTGATGCATGTATCTTGATGGAGGAGTAGGACAGGCCTGAATGGAGAAGTTCGGCCAGATACTCCAGGATGTTAGGTATATCTATGTTTGACACATCTTTTCCTCTTTCAGAACTCCAACTGGCAAACCTTTTCCATTTTCCAGCGTAGTTTCTTCTTGTTGAAGGTCTGCGTGCTTCAAGAATAATGTCTTTAACTCTTTGGGAAAGTTCCTGATTTGCTGCTGCTATGTGATGTTCCATGCAGTCAGTTGTAAGGTTTTCAGGTTTGGATGTATGGTGCTGTAGTTGTTCTGAGTTAGCATCAAAGGCATCAGGGTATTGGCCACATATTGTTCCGAGACAAGCTCCTTAGTAGTGGATACCAGTGTTGTCTTGGCCAGTTTGGAGCTATCAGGATTATCCTTGGATGTTCTTCCTTGATTTTTAGGAGTACTTTGTGTATCAAGGGAGAGGTGGGAATGCATAAACTGTTAGGCCCTTCCAGCTGAAGGAGAGCGAATCCACTTTCCATGCTAGTGGGTGGAATGTCCTTGTGCAGAATTTTTGAGTTGGTGATTGTGAGGAGATGCAAATAGATCTATCTGAGGCATTCCCCACTTCTTTGTAATGGTCCTGAAGATGTCCGGGTGCAGGTGCCATTCGTGAGCATCTGATGTGGTCCTGCTTAAAATGTCCGCTAGAGTATTTTCTTTCCTGGTACAAATCTTGCTTGCAGCTGGTTGTTGTTGCTGGGTGCCGGGGTCCACAGTTCCAAAGTCATTCTGCATAGGGGTATGAATGAGTGCCTCCCTGTTTGTTGATGTACCACATGACTGTGGTGTTGTCTGTCCTTATCAACAGCTGGCCCTCTTTGAGAAATGGTCTGAACTTTTGGATAGCCAGTTTTACAGCCAGCATTTCTTTTAGGTTGATGTGCAGGTGAAGTTGATCCTGAGTCCACAATCCTTGCACGCATTTGTCCAGCATGTGGGCCCCCCATCCTAGGTCTGAAGCATCTGTTGTAATGCTCTGGCTTGCTTGACATCTGTGAAAGGGAAGGCCTGGGTTGGACCGGCATGCCTGGGCCCACCATAGGAACTCCTGTTTTAAGCATGGAATTAGTGGGATTTCTGTTTCGAGGCTGCGTCTGTGTTGGGACCATTAATTCCGTAGGTACCACTGTAGTTTTCTCATATGTAGCCTGGCAAATGGAACCAAAATTATGCATGATGCCATGAAGCCCAAGGCCTGCAGAACTTTTCTTGCTGTTAATTTGTTCAGCTTTGTTAGCGACAAGAAGTAAAGGGAGTTCTTTTGTTTTCTGTAGTTAGGAATGCCATCTGTCTGACTGTGTCCAATTCCGCTCCCAAGAATGTCCTTGTTTGGGATGGTATCAGTCTTGACTTTTGTAGATTGACTGTGTATCCCAATGCTTGTAGCAAGTAAATGACCCTTTGCAAATCTGTTGTCAACTTGCTTTTGTTGTCCCCTTGTAGCAGGCAGTCGTCCAGGTATGGGTAAATATGAATTCCTGCAGTCTGCAGTATGCGATTACTGATGCCAGGCATTTTGTGAATACTCTGGGCGCAGTAGATAACCCAAAAGCAATGCTGAGAATTGATAGTGCTCTGATCCTGCAAGAAATCTGAGGTATCTTCTGCAGATTGGTCGAATAGGGACGTGCAGGTATGCCTCCTTGAGATCTAGAGTTACCAGCCAACACTCCTTGCCCAGCATGGGAAGAAGTTGCTGTAGGGTCAGCATTTTGAATTTTGGGACAATGATGTATGTATTCAAGGTGGACAGGTCGAGAATTGGTCTCCAACTTTTTTCCTTTCTTGGAAGTAGGAACAGTCTGGAGTAGAACACCTTTCCTTTTTCTGCTGCAGGCACTTTTTCCACAGCTCTCATGTTTGCTAACTCCATTATCTGTTGTAAAGCTTCTGTTTTTTGATTTGGAGGTAGATTTGGCATTCCTCTTTTGACTGGTATAGTGTGGAAGTGGAATCGGTAACCTTGATGTATAATTTGCAGAATCCACTTGTCTTTTGTTATGTGGTGCCAGTTCTTTGCAAATAAAGTTAACCTTCCGCCTAGTGGAGCTGCTATTTGCTCCCTGGTAGGCGGTTTTAGGAAAGTCACTGTGGCTGTGTTGAAGTAGTGGCAGTGGCTGTGTCTGTGCCTCTGTTGTTACCTTGCCACTGTCGTCCTCTGTAGGCACTTCCTCTGGTTTGGTTTCTGCCTCTGGAACGTCTATTCCTGCCCTTTGAAATCTTGTGGAGTCAGGAAAGGACCAATTCTTGGCAGGCCAGTTCCTGCTAAACCTTGGGGGTTGAACCTGCAGGAATTCTTTAACAGTTTGAACTGATTTTGCCTTTTCTTCCATTTTCTTCATAACCTGCTGGGCAGGTGCACCAAACAAACTTGTCTTATCCATAGGAGCATCTAACAATTTAGCTTTAACATGATCTGGTAGAGCTTGCTCCTTTAGCCATGCATGCCTTCTTATCACTGTGCCAGTCATGGCTGATCTAAATGAAGCCTCCAGTGCATCATAGCCACATTTTAAGGAATGGTTACTAACCTGTTGTATGTTATTTACCATTTCTAATACATATTTCTTGTCAAGAGCTTCATCAGTGGTTAATTTTTAGTTAACTGATCAAGCATAAACTCTTGGTATTGTATCATGTGAAACTGGCAGTTTAAAGCTCTAGCTGAGAGAGTAGCTGAAGTGTATACTTTTTTACCCCATCTGTCTAATGACCTTGCTTCCCTTTCAGAAGGAGTAGGGTTTTTAGCTATGGTCGCGACAACTGCCTTGGGACCCTGGGATATAGTTTCTGGGTCTGCAAGGGGGCCTTGTAAAGGTGGTGATGAGTGTCAGGCACCCTGTAAAATCTGTCTGGTTTGGCAGGGGCTGGGGTAATGAGTCTGGAGCAGAGCAGACATCATTAAAAGCGTCATCTACCACAGAAAGAACAGGAGGTATAGCTAAGGGCCTGTGCTGTGGAAGGTGCAGAAAGGTTCTAAGTCTTTTTCGGGAATCTGAGAATTCTTGTTGCTGCCATTGGAACTGCTCTCGCATGGCATGCAAGGTTTCCCCAAAGGAGAATTCTTCAGGAGGGGAAGCAGCTGGAATGGATTCTTCAGCATCAGAATCCTCAAAATTAGAAAAGGAGCCTCTGGCTGGTCAGTAATGTCTGATTCATCTGCAGAATCATCAGAGGACACTGGCTCAGGGGCTCTGCCCTAGGTCTCTTATCTGGGGCTGAGAGGCCCTGTCTGGGTGAGGTTGAGATCCTCTAATTAAAGAAATCAAATCTTCTGCCAAGGTGAGCATTTGAGAACTGGAAGTGGGCCTGGTTGAGGGTGGTTTAACAGGCACTGATTTGGTAGACTTGGCTGCTTTAGCCCTGGCGAAGGCCTTAATGGACATGGCAGCTGGAGGCCTAGCAGCACCACGTGCTGGGGTAGAGACATCCAGGGGAATGGTGTCTGATAAGTCAGTGGGTAAAGTTTCAGAGGCCGATTCAATATTTGTAGCAGGGGCCTCAAGTGTAGAGATAGATTCGGCTGTACCTATATCAGTTTTCTCGGTTCGCCGAAACCGAGACACTCATGTTTGCTTAAGCGTGGTTTCAGCCGAAACCACGGACCGCGAGTGTCGGTCTTTTTCTTTGCGATTTTGGCAGAAAGTGTAGTCGGAGGTTCCGACGACATAATGTAAGCAAAGTCAGAACCGAAAAACTGTTCTGCAAACTCCGACCGACGCCTAAGCGTTCGTCGGTTGAAGGAAGCACAGGCCGAACAGGCTGCTACGTCGTGGGCTGGGCCTAAACAAGGCAGACAGTAAGAATGGAAATCTTTATGAGGTATTTGTTTCCCACAGGTTAAACAATTATTAACTTTTTCTGACATCGGCTGAGGCAAGAAAGAGTCCCCAACGAGGTACTTAGCTTTAGAAGTCTTCGAAGTAGTATTCGGTAGAAAAAATCTCTGGATCCGACCGACCGGCACTTGCAAACAGCTTCTGCTTCGGGCGCCACGCGGCAAGAAAGACTGAGGAAGATGGCGTCGGCTGATGCCTTTATACCCGAAGTCCAACAGAGATGACGTCGGATGAAGAGCGACATCAGCCGAAGCCGGACCCGGACTTTGGAATCCGGCCGACTGACGGGCTGCCTGACGACAGGACAACCCAGCTGTTATGACTGCAGATGCATCCATGAAGGACATCAGTCTAATGACGTGTCGTAAACTGAAGAGCAGAAGACCCCAGGTATATGCGGACTAATACAAAGTCGACCCACTGGCTGTATTGTAGGTGAATTTGAACAATGAATAAATTAATAAATGCATAATATTTGCCCTAAAATTCAATATCTCATTCTAATTATTAAAAAAACAGTTAAATCTAACAACTTAGTTATCAAATGTAAAACCTCTGTCTTAACTAAATACAATTGTTGAAATATCTATTTTTTAGTCCAACATTTGTTTTGTCCACAACCAGAGTCATGAATGAAAGGATCTTAGTGCCAAGCCATTCACCTAGTTTTCAAATAAATGCATAAATATATACATGCATACATCATGCTCCACCAAATCATGAGCGTACCTAAAGTTACCTGCTGGTATCAATTAAAAAAAAACAGACACAATGCAATTTCTGTTTTGTTAACCCCTCACTTTCACTGTAATAGACTTATCTATAAAATACAAGAGGGGATAAAGGGAGGCCATACCTGCTTACAAATAACACTAAGGGCAAAAATGAAGAGCACATGCATTTAAACATGGGCAAAATATAATGCCTCACTAAGTACAGACTCAGGAAAATGATGATGACTGTTTTGTAAAGACACAAAGCCCACTTCAACTCCCTCACCTTTGTTGATATTCTTAAACTAATGTGCAAATACCTTGTGGATAGTGGTAAAGAGTCATCAGAATCATGTACAAATTATATTATTTAATTTTAAATGATTTACTTTTATTGAGGAATAAATCCATCATATGTAATGTCATGATAGATAACATGTTCATTAAACTACAAAACCATTGACTAAAGTGCAAATTTGAAGTTCATTTAATGAAACATTTTAAAACTGCAGTGTAAACAAATATTAAACTAATGTAAACAAATTAAATGTTTGTAATTATCAGCTTTTATCTTCAGCTTCGCACTGCATCACTTCCACCAAGCAATATTTTAATGATGCCAATATTTAGTAAGTTGGATTAATTTCCACTTTTTGTGAAAATACTAATAATATTTAAAAAAAAAAACATCCAAAAATAAATTTGCAGCCCATTCAATAATTACTATAATGCTCTCCACGGTGTCTGCTTATTTCAAGAATGACACATAACACACCGTGCTTGCATAATCTATATTGGGGTTGCTAAATTCCCCCTTAAGTAAGCCTCCACCCCCACCGAACGGTCTATTTTTATTTATTAATGACTAATATTCACACCTCCTAATTAGACCATGGTGGTGGTGCTGTGGTTGTGTGTTGCTGTCTGGTTCAATTCTCAGCTATAGCGTCTTCAGTGTGGAGACATGCGTGAATGGGCGTACCTTCGTTGAAGGTTGTGCATCAGTGCTGGTAACTCGGCACGTAAAAATCAACTACCAATCTTTAGCAGACTGGAGTTCCGCTGTGGCGACCCCTAACCAGGAAAAGCCAAAAGACACTAGTGACTACAACAACATTCACATCTCCTAATTGTGTATTTTCCTTTTCTACTCCACTACTAGACAGGAATTAAAATTGGTCCAAATAACAGTGTATTCTGTATTTATCCACAATTCAGTTTTATCCTGCAGCTATTTCCTTATTGTCATTCAGACACACACATTGATTACTCTCATCTGTTACCTCCATTTTCTATGTCCTGTACCAAAATTCTTCCTAGTGTAACTACATTTACGTGCCAAATACAAACATTTTGTTATAAAATAAGAGTAACTATCCCCAGAACATTGTTGTGGTCCAAATGACAAGAACCCTTCCTCCAAAAAGACTGTTTGTACTCTATCAGAAACGTTTGCAATATCGACCTGAAACATAAACATCACACTCAAATTGCTTAGCCAACTTTACAATTCCCACAAACAGTAGAAATCTATCCGTTAACACTGTATTAGAAAAGATATTAATGTTTTGTGTCTGTCTCCCACTGTCTACTCTTCTTTTTCTTTGAGGTTACTTTATTTCTTCACCCCCTCCCCTTCTGTTACAGTACATTCATTTCCATCGTCGTAAGTCTCATTAGCCAGGACAGAAGAGAAATCTGATGCTTACTTTTTGGCTTTGGCCACACTCTTCACAAGTTAAGTAAGGACAAGTTTGCTTAAAATATCCTGTTTTACACAAAGAAAGCAGTCCTTGATTTTTTAAGACACAACTACTATAATGCATGAAAAAGTTTGATTATCGAGGTGTTTTAAATTTTCACTACAAACAACTCCACATTACTTTCCCAGACCCAAGTCCAAAAATATTTTCTGAAAACTGTGCACAGCTTTACAATGTAGTTGTATCAATTATGCCGAAAAACAATGCAAACCATACAACCAAAAAACACACAACACTTGCAGGAAATGATACATTTTCTTTTTACTAGTAGTTGTTTTATGCTTACAGACATTCTGTGTACTATAACTAATACAATCTTGCTCCCTGAATCCATCAGTCCTGTAATTATTTCCCCTCTTCTCTCTGCCACATTGCATTTGACAAGTTTAGTAACAGCACAGTCGCAGATTCTATAGTTCTAGTGCTTAGAAATCCAGCATTGTTACATTCTCCAGACATTATTTTTTGTACACTTTGCAAGCTAACAGTAATAGTTCTTAAAGGTATAATATTGCTGTCTCTATTTGTGTTGTACCTGGCTATATGTTCTTTTCTATAACTTTAAAATAAATCAGCTTAGTTAATTTTTTTTCATGGAGGCAAAGCAGCATAATTAGGAGAAGGTGTTTTTTTTAGTCTTTAAAAATGCAAAGCAGTCACTGTCTGGATTCACTTACTTTCGGAAAGTAAAATACTCCTGTATGTCTGAAATTACTTGTTTGTTGTTTTAAAAAGTCTGCACATGTAAAGCTGCTTACATGTGTGTGAAATTAATTTTATAGTAATCATTTGTGATACGTTAGGTTAGGATGCTGCACATTTCTGAGATGTTTGTAGTAGGCTGTCGGCATTGCATAAACTCAAATTGCAGTAGAAAGTGAAACTGCATCCTTTTAACCAAGAAGAAAATTACTTAGCTTACCTTTTACTGCTGGAGATGTTGTAGTGTAGTCAGTGTGTACTGTGAAATAAAATAAATCCTCTCACTCTTCGCCACGATCTCGCTCCTTCCTTCAGCTTTACCGCAAATATAAAAAAAACGATTGAACGGTGTTTTGGCGCATGCGCATACCAGCGGAAAGACGCTGGCATGAAAAAAACATGAGAAAAGTAAGTTGGCGCACGCGCAGAACAGCTGAAGTACGCGGATGTGTAAACACACGGAAAAAAAGTTAAATTTCAATTAAATTTAAATTTAAGGGTCACGGGCCGCATGGAAGAGCTCTGAGGGCCGCATGCGGCCCGTGGGCTGTGGGTTGGACACTCCTGCATTAGCAGCTAATGCTTCTGCATGACTATGTTTTACAGATATTTAACTCTCACAGCTAGTCCTTCTGTGTACCTATGTTTCACAGATATGTAATCCTAGCAGCTACTGCTTCTGTGTAACGAAGTTTCACAGACATGTAACCCTAGCAGGTAGTACTTCTACATACCTGCTAATCACAGATATTTAACAGTAGCTGCTAGTGCTTTGGTGTACCTACCTTTCACAGATATTTAATGCTAGCAGCTTGTGCTTCGGCATACTTACATTTCACAGATATTTAACCCTAGAAGCTAATGCTTCTGTGTACATAGTTTTCTCAGATATTTAACCCTAGCAGCAAGAGCTTCTGCATACCTACTTTTCAAAGATATTTAAGACTAGCAGCTAGTACTCATGCGTACCTACATTTCTTAGATATTTAACCCTAGCAGCTAGTGCTTTCATGTACCTATGTTTCACAGATATTTTACCATAGCAGGTAGTGCTTCTGCCTGGGCGGCTATGGCGGAGCAGCGGTTAGCGTTGCCGCCTCACAGCAGGAGGTTCTCCGTTTTGATTCTCGGCTGGAGTGCCTTCTGTGCGGAGTCTGCATGTCCTCCCTGTGGTCACGTGGGTTTCCTCCAGGTGCTCCGGTTTCCTCCCACATCCCAAAGACATGCAGTAGGTGGATCAGACACCCTAAATTGTCCCTAGGTGTGAGTGTGTGTGTGTGTGTGTGTGTGTGTGTGTGTGTGTGTGTGTGTGTGTGTGTGCCTTCTGTGGAAGGTTGGGCGCCGGGCTGGCAAATCGACACTGTAAAACTCCACTGCCAATCATGAGCGGACAGATGATCCGCTGTGGCGACCCCTAACCGGGAAAAGCCGAAAGAAGAAGAAGAAGAAGCAGGTAGTGCTTCTGCCTACCAATGTTTCACAGGTACTTAGCACTAGCAGCTAGTTCTTCTGTGTACCTAGTTTTCTCACATATTTAACCCTAGCAGCTAGTGCTTTGGCGTACCTACATTTCACAGATATTTAACCCTAGCAGCTAGTGCTTCTGAGTACCATTTTAGATATTTACACCTAACAGCTAGTGTTCTGCTTACCTACATTTCACAGATTATTAACCCTAGCAGCTAGTGCTTCTGCGTAACTACGTTTCTGAGTAATTTAACACTAGCAGCTAGTGATTCTGCTAACGTATTTTTCACAGATATTTACCCCAAGCAGTTAGTGCTTCATTGTACCTATGTTTCATAGATATTTAACCCTATCAGCTACTGCTTCTGACTACATAAGTTTCGCTGATATTTAACCCAAGCAAGCAGTGCTTCTGCCTACTAATGTTGCACAGATATTTAACCCTACCAGCTAGTGCTTCTGTGTATCTATGTTTCAAAGATATTTATCCTAGCAGCTAGTGCTTCAGCGTACCTATGCTTCACAGATAGTTAAGCCTTGCAGCTAGTGCTTCTGTGTACCTATGTTTCATAGATCTTTAACCATAGCAGCTAGTTCTTCTGTTTACCTATGTTTCACAGATATTTAACCATAGCAGATAGTACTTCTGCGTACCTACGTTTTACAGATATTTAACCTAAGCAGGTAGTGGGTCTCTACACCTACAGGTCACAGATATTTTACCATAGCAGCTTGTGCTTCAGCGTACCTACGTTTCACAGATATTTAACCCTTGCAACTAGTGCTTCTGCATACCTATGTTTCAGAGATATTTAATCCTAGCAGCTAGTGGTTCTGTGTTCCTACATTTCAGAGATATTTAACCATAGCAGCTATTGCTTCTGCCTGCCTACATTTCACAGATATTTAACACTAGCAGCTAGTGCTTCTGTCTACTTTCCTTTCATAAATATATGACCAAAGCAATTAGTGGTTCTGCATTCCCTCCGTTTCAGAGATATTTCTTCCTAGCAGCTAGTGCTTCTGTGTACCTACGTTTCACAGATATTTAACCTTTGCAGATAGTAGTTCTGTGTTTCTATATTTCAGAGATATTTACCCATAACAGCTGTTGCTTCTGCCTACCAATGTTTCACAGATATTTAACCCTACCGCTTGTGCTTCTGCCTACTTTCATTTCAGAAATATATGACCAAAGCAGTTAGTGCTTCTGGGTACCAACATTTCACAGATATTCATCCCTAGCAGCTAGTGCTTCTGCGTACCTTAGTTTCACAGGTATTTAACCCCAGCACTAATGCTTCTGTGTACCTACTCACAGATATCTATCCCTACAAGCTAATGATTGTGCATACCTACATTTCACAGATATTTAACCGTAGCAGCTAGTGCTTCCTACCTACCTACATTTCACAGATATATAACCCTAGCAGCTAGTGCTTCTGCATACCTACGTTTCACAGATATTTCATCCTTCATGCTAGGGCTTCTGACTACATATGTTTCACAGGTATTTAACCCTATGAGCTAAAGCCTCTGTGTACCTAAGTTTCAGATATTTAACCATAGCAGCTAGTGCTTCTGCATACCTATGTTTCACAGATATTTAACCCTATGAGCTAGAGCCTCTGTGTACCTAAGTTTCAGATATTTAACCCTAGCAGCTAGTGTTTCTGCATACCTATGTTTCACAGATATTTAACCATAGCAGCTTGTGCTTCAGTGTACCCACATTTCACAGATATTTAACCTAAACAGGTAGTGGTTCTGTACACTTACATTTCAGAGATATTTTACCCTAACAGCTTGTGCTTCAGCGTACCTACATTTCACAGATATTTAACCCTTGCAGCTAGTGCTTCTGCATACCTATGTTTCAGAGATATTTAATCCTTGCAGTTTGTGGTTCTGTGTTCCTACATTTCAGAGATATTTAATCCTAGCAGCTAGTGGTTATGTGTTCCTACATTTCAGAGATATTTAACCATAGCAGCTATTGCTTCTGCCTACCTACGTTTCACAGATATTTTACCTTAGCAGCTAGTGCTTCTGCCTATTTCATTTCACAAATATATGACCAAATCATTTAGTGCTTCTGCATACCTCCGTTTCATAGATATTTATCCCAGCAGCTAGTGCTTTTGTGTATCTTGTTTTCACAGGTATTTAACCCTAGCATCTAGTGCTTCTGTGTACCTACATTTCATAGATATTTCAGCCTAGAAGCTATTGCTTCTGCCTATGTTTCAAAAATATTTAACTCTAGCAGCTAGTGTTTCTGCATTCCTATGTTTCTCAGATATTTAACTATAGCAGTTTGTTCTTCTGTATGCCTAAATTTCATAGATATTTAACCCAAGCATCTAGTGCTGCTGCGTACCTTCCTTTCACAGATATTTATCCCTACCAGCTACTGATTCTGCGCACCTACGTTTCAAAGATGTTCAACCCTAGAAGCTAGTGCTTTTACCTACCTACATTTCAGAGATATTTAACCATAGCAGCTAGTGCTTCTATGTACCTAGGTTTCACAGATATTTCAGCCTAGATGCTAGTGCTTCTGCCTATCTATATTTCACAAATATTTAACCCTAGCAGCTATTGCTTCTGTGTATCTGCGTTTCACAGATATTTCACCTTAACAGCTAGTGCTTCTACGTACCTATGTTTCATAGACATTTCATCCTAGAAGCTAGTGCTTCTGTATACCTTTGGTTCACAGGTATGTAACCCTAGCAGCTATTGCTTCTTCGTACTTACGTTTCGCAGATATTTTACCCTAGTATCTAGTGCTTCTGCGACCTAAATTTCATAGATATTTATCCCTAGCAGCTAGTGCTTCTGTGTACCTATGTTTCATAAATATTTAACCCAAGCAGCTAGTGCTTTTGTGTACCTACATTTCACAAGTATTTAACCCTAGCAGCTAGTGCTTCTGCATACCTACGTTTCACAGGTATTTAAGCCTAGCAGCTAATGATTCTGTGTACCTACGTTTCACAGATATTTCAGCCTAAAATCTCGTGCTTCTTCCTATGTTTCAAAATTATTTAACCCTAGCATCTAGTGCTTCTGTGTACCTATGTTTCACAGATATTTAACTCTAGCAGCTTGTTCTTCTACACTTCACAGATATTTAACTCAAGCAGCTAGTTCTTCTGCATACCTGTTTCACATATATTTATCCCTTCCAGCTAGTGATTCTGCGTACCTACTTTTCACAGATATGTAACCTTAGCAGCTAGTGCTTCTGCGTACCTATATTTCACATATATTTATACCTACCAGCTAGTGATTCTGTGTACTTACTTTTCACAGATATTTAACCCTAGCAGCTAGTGCTTCTACTTACCTACATTTCATAGATATTTAACCCTAGCAGCTAGTGCTGCTGCGTACCTATGTTTCAGAGGTATATCAGCCTAGATGCTAGTGTTTCTGCCTATCTGTTTCACAAATATTTAACCCTAGCAGCTATTGCTACTGTATACACAAAAACATACTCGAAGGCTCTAAATAAGAACCTGCCTAAACAACAGAGACCTCCTAAGCATACAGCCAAGCAACCCCCACCCCACAACAGAAACCAGGTAACACATACATCACAATGTCAGTGTGCCAAGCAAAAACAGCCCCTAAGGCTAAATAACACACCTAACACACTAGTAAATGGTGATTCTATCATCAGGCACACAGACGTCCCACTCACTAGACTGAACGAGGAGAAGGTTACTGTAAGCTGCCTGTCGGGTGCCAGAATCCGCCACATAACACATGCACTCAGGTCACTCCACAACAAGTACAAATATGACTCTGTCATTGTACATGTTGGCGTAAATGACCTGAGACATACCTCCCTGGACTACATGAAAAGAGACATGGAGGAGCTCTCTGACCATGTAGCCCAGGCTGGTATGACTCTGACTCTGAGTAGCATCCTGCCCTCACCTAAAATGATGCCAGCATACAAAGAAAAAATGATCAGTTTCAACAATTGGTTAAACTACTGGTGTCATTCAAAGGGGATCCAGTACTTGTCAGCCTGGGACGACATGCTTGACAAGCCACGTTGCTTCGTCAGAGATGGCTTGCACCTGTTGCCCCTGGGCTTTCAAATACTGGCCAAGCCTCTTGCCACCCCAATACTGCCTTTTTTAGGCAAGGCTCAAAAGACAAACCCGCCTCCATAAACAACAATAATAAATAAAAATTGAGGGTAATGCTGCTCAATGCCAGAAGTCTAAACCTCAAAATGCACGCACTCAAGGCTCTCCTTAGTATGGAAGAAATTGACGTATATGCAGTGTCAGAAACCTGGTTCAAGGCTACAGAGAGCACCCCAGCACTACCAGGCTATAACTCCTACCATACCTTTAGGTCCCAAAACCAGGACCGGAACACAAAAGGAGGGGGTGTGTCCATATTCATCAAAAACACCCACACCTCCAGGTTAGTAGCATAGCACGCGGAATCTGAGACCATCCAAGTGCATTTGACAGCGGGTAAATTGACTGTTCAATTTATAGCTTGCTACAGATCTTCCACCTTGTCTCAGGACCCTCACGCAGCATTCCTGAGAACATTAGAAAGTATGAAGATTCTACCCAACACCATGCTACTGGGTGACTTCAACTATCCAAACATTGACTGGGAAAACTACTCAAGCTCAAACGCCCTAGACCAGTGCTTCCTTGAGTTTATAAACTCAAACACCCTTGAACAGCTGGTCACCACTCCCACAAGAGGTGACAACATACTGGACCTGGTCATCACCAACATGGGGAACCTATGTTCCACACCTGAGGTAAACTCGTCATTGGTAAGATTGGATCACAAACTAATCACACTGGACATCCACATCCCAACCCCCCCAAATCAAGGAAATCAAGGTAAAAAACTTCTCTAAAGCCAGCTTCACACTCCTCAAGACCGAGGTGGAAGTTTCAAAGCTCCCAATCAAATGGAAAATGATGACCCATCGGCAGAATCCTTTACAAGTGCATTCTATGAACACCTTCAAAAATGCATGGACCGAACCATCCCAAGTAAAATCAAGACCAACTCCTCAAAAAAGAGGAAACCAGTCTGGTGGACCCCAGCCATAAATAAACTTTTCAACAGAAGGAAGAAACTCCTGCAAGATAGAACAAAATCCCAAAATAAGAAGGCATCTCTGATTAACATCAGTAAAAAACTGCGTTCCCTCATTAAATCATCCAAGGCCAACTTCGAAAGAAAAATAGCCAATGACTCTAAGGATAACCACAAGGCCTTCTTTAACTATGTCAAGAGTCTAGGGGCAAACTCTCAGATATGCTCCGAGCTAGTGCATAATGGCCATAAATACACTGAACCAACCGACATTGCCAACATCCTGGCTGACAAGTTCAGTGCAAACTTCACCCCCCCACCACCAAAGGGGCTAGCACCCATCCCAGAAGAATGTGGCACTCCAGATATCTCAGACACACAAGTAAAGATAGCCCTCGCAAAGGCCAAAAACACAGCATCAATGGGACCAGATGCTATCCCAGGTTGTGTCTTACACGAGCTTCAAAATGAACTAACCCCCCATCTCAAATCACTATTCAAACTCAGCCTCTCTACAGGCTATGTACCCAAAGAATGGTGTACAGCAACAGTCGTACCACTCCACAAAGGTGGTGCCAGAACTGACCCTGGGAACTATCGCAATATAAGCTTGACTAGCTTGGTCTGCAAAGCCATGGAATGCATTATCATGGAGCTCATTAACAGAGACATTGGGAACCTCCAGACACTGGACCCCACCCAGTTCGGTTTTGTTAAAGGCAGATCTTGCCTCCTGAACTTGGTCGACTTCTTCAAAACAGTCACCAAGGCCATAGATGAAGGGAAGGTGGTTCACACAGCATATCTGGACCTCGCTAAGGCGTTCAACAACATCCCACACTCAGGAATCATAGACAAACTCACCAGCTTAAATATCAACCCCCATGTCACGAGATGGGTAGCCAATTGGCTCTCAGACAGAACCCACACGGTAAGAGTGGCAGGCACCATGTCTGACTCTAAACCAGTCACAAGCAGAGTCCCACAGGGCTCAGTCCTGGGACCCCTCCTGTTCGGTATATATTTCTCCGAAGTACAGGCAAAGGCGGAGGGACTGTGGCTAACCACATTTGCAGATGACTGTAAATTGGGTGCAATAATTGACTCTCCAGCTGACACAGACATCCTGCAAAAGGGTCTCACAGAGACAAACACCTGGTGTCAAAGTCACGGCCTCAAGCTAAATGCCAAAAAATGCATATTTATCCCATTTGGGAACAAACTACCACATAGATGGGAATCCACCAAGTACAGAAGAGGTAATTAGGGACCTGGGTACCCAAGTAGATAGCATGCTCTCCTTTGATAACCACATAGCCAAAACAGTCAGGAAATCCTTCTATGTGGCACACCTGATCACAAAGGGTTTCTAATCCAGATCCAAGGAGGTGATTGTGCCCCTTTACTCCTCAATCATTAGGCCCATAATAGAATACAATGCCCCATTTGGGATGTACCTCACTAGACACCTGCAACAACTAGAAAGACCACAGAAGTACAAGAAGTACATCACTAAGAGGATTAAGGGCCTTAAACAATTACCTTATGAAGCATGACTAAAAAAGCTCCAGCTCTTCTCAGTCGCTTACCGTCTGCTCAGAGGTGACCTATGCCTGACCTATAGGGCCATGTCAAACCCTGAACTAATGGACATGCTTCATCTCAAAAAAACAAGATGCCTCAGAACCACTCGTTCTAGCGACTTGAACCTATGTACAATAATAAACAGGACATGCTGGAGGGATAGATTCCTGTCCCAGCAACTCCCCTCACTCTGGAATAGAATCCCAATCCATATTCGACAGAGCTCCTCTCTGACCCTCTTCAAGAGAAATCTTGATGAGTGGATGGGTAATCATAAGTTCTACCCTGGGATCACTGCAGGAACCCTGTTGACAGAGGCCCAGGTTACTAATCTAATGGGGAGGTGAAAGCCATCACTCTGTGGCTAGGCTTATAAATGCCCATGGGCAGATAGCCTAGTACTTACCTATGAACCTATGAATGTATACCTAAGTTTAAGAGATATTTACCCTTACAGCTAGTGCTACTGAGTTCCTACATTTCAGAGATATTAAACCATACCAGCTATTGCTTCTGCCTACCTAAGTTTCACAGATATTTAACCCTAGCAGCTAGTGCTTCTGCCTACCTTCATTTCACAAATATATAACCCAAGCATTTAGTGCTTCTGCATACCTATGATTCACAGACATTTCACCCTAGAAGTTAGTGCTTTTGTATACCTATGTTTCACAAATTTTTAAACCAAGCAACTAGTGCTTCTGTGTACCTATGTTTCACAGATATTTAACTCTAACATCTATTGCTTCTGAATTTCTATGTTTCACAGATATTTAACCCTAGCAGCTAGTGCATCTGTGGACCTACATTTCATAGATATTTAACCCTAGCAGCTAGTGCTTCTGTGTACCTATGTTTCACAAATGTTTAAACCAAGCAACTAGTGCTTCTGGTACCTAAGTTTCAAAGATATTTAACCCTAAAGTTAGTGCTTCTGTGTATCTACATTTTAAAGATATTTAACCCTAGCAGCTAGTGCTTCTGCATACCTATATTTCCAGATATTTAACCCGAGCAGTTAGTGCATCTTCATACCTATTTCACAGATATATAACACTAGCAGCTAGTTCTTCTGAATACCTGCATTTCAGATATTTAGCCCTTGCAGTAACTGATTCTACATATCTATGTTTCACAGATATGTAACTCTAGCAGCTAGTGCTTTTGCATACCTAGGTTTCACAGGTAGTTAACCCAAGCAGCTAGGGCTTTTGCATACCTAGGTTTCACAGATATTTAACTCTAGCAGTTAGTTCACCTGGGTGCCTACATTTCAGATATTTAACCCTAGAAAGTAATGATTCTGTGTACCTACGTTGCACATATATTAAACCCTGGCAGCCACTCGTTGTGTGTACCTATGTTTCACAGATATAGGTTCATAGGTTCATACTAGGCTATCTGCCCTAGGGCATTTATAAGCATAGCCAGAGTGTGTTTGGCTTTCGCCACCCATTTTAAATGAATTTTGCTACGCCCTTTTTTGAGGTTAGTATACTGTGCCTCTAACAGTGGCACAGAAGTGATACCCGGGGTAAACCTACGATCTCCCATCCACTCATCAAGATTCCTCTTGAAGAGAGTCAATGAGGGACTCTGCCTAACCTGGACTGGGATTTTATTCCAGAGTGAAGGGAGCCTCTGGGTTATGAATCTGCCCTCCAGCATGTCCTATTTATTTCAGTGCTGAGGTTCAAGTCTCTCGAGTGCGTAGCTCGATGGGATTTAGATTTTCTGAGGTGCAGCATGTCCATTAATTCCGGGTTGGACATGGCTTTATACGTCAGGCACAGATCGCCTCTGAGCAGGCGGTATGCCACTGAGTCGAGCTGGAGTTTCTTTAACCGGGCAGCATATGACATCTGTTTGAGCCCTTTGATCCTCTTGGTGAGGTACTTTTGGGGTCTTTCCAGTTGCTGCAGGTGTCTGGTAAGGTACATCCCAAAAGGGGCATTGTACTCAATTATGGGCCTGATGAGGGATGAGTAAAGAGGCACGATGACCTCCCCTAATCTAGATATGAATCCCTTCATGATTATGTGGGCTATATTAAATGTTTTTCTAACCACTTTGGCCATGTGGTTTTCAAATGAGAGATTGCTATCAACTTGGGTCCCCAGGTCCCTAATTACTTCTTCTGTACTTAATGGATTACCACCTATGTGGTAATTTGTGGGCACTTTGTTTTTGCCAAAGGGGATGACTATACACTTTTTGGCATTTAGCTTGAGGCCATGGCTCTGGCACCAGTTGTCTGTTTCTATGAGGCCCTTTTGTAGGATGCTTGTGTCGGCTGGAGAGTTGATTATGGCGCCTAATTTGCAGTCATCTGTGAACTTGGTCAGCCACAGTCCTTCCGTGTTGGCCTGTACCTCCGAGAAATATATACTGAACAAGAGATGTCCCAGGACTGAGCCTTGTGGGATGCCACTTGTAACTGGTTTGAAGTCTGACATGGCTCCAGCAATTCTAACAATGTGGGTTCTGTCCTTGAGCCAGTTTGCAACCCATCTAGTGACATAGGGGTTTATATTTAAGCTGGTGAGCTTATCTATAATGCCCAAGTGGGGTATTGTATCGAAGGCTTTTGCGAGATCCAGGTAGGCTGTGTGGACCACCTTCTCCTCGTCAATGGCCTTGGTGACTGTTTCAAAGAAACTGACCAGGTTTAAGAGGCAGGATCTGCATTTAACAAAGCCGAACTGGGTAGGATCCAGTGTCTGTAGGTCCCCAATATCTTTATTTATGAGGTCCATGATGATCCTTTCCATAGCTTTGCAGACCAAGCTAGTCAGGCTTATGGAGCGATAGTTTGCAGGATCCGCTGAGGCACCACCTTTGTGGAGAGGGACCACTGTTGCTATACGCCACTCTTTGGGTACATATCCTGTAGTAAGGCTGAGATTGAACAGTAGTTCTATGTTTAGGTTTAGCTCTTCTTGGAGTTCATGTAGGACGCAGCCCGGGACACCGTCTGTTCCCATTGATGCTGTGTTTTTTGCTTTGGAGAGGGCGGCTCTTACCTGAGCATCTGAGATGTCAGGGGGACAGCACTCTGCTGGGATAGATATTTGCCCTTTTGGTGGGGGGGGGAGTTTGCACTGTACCTGTCAGCTAGGATGTTGGCAATGTCTGTGGGTTTGGTGTATTTTTTGTCATTTTGGACTCATTCTGAGCATATCTGGGAATTCCCACCCAGGTTCCTAACATAACTAAAGAAAGCCTTGTGATTATCCTTAGTGTCCTGTGCAATTTTTCTCTCGAAGCTGGCCTTAGACGATTTTATGTGTGCCCGTAGTTTTTTGCTAATACTGATCAGAGATGCCTTCCCTTTTTGGGATTTTGCTCTATCATGTAGTAGCTTCCTCCTTCTATTGTATAGTTTGTTTATGGCTGGGGTCCACCAGACATGACGCCTGCCTTTGGAGGATTGGGTCTTGGTTTTATTTGGGATTGCATGATCCATGCATTCCTGAAGGTGTTCATAGAATGCGTTTATAAAGGATTCTGCGGACTGGGCTGTATTTTCCACAGGCCTGGGGGCTTTGAAGGATTCCACCTCGGTTTTGAGGAGTGTGAAATTTGCTTGAGAGAAGTTTTTCACTGTGGTTTTCTGGGCAGGGGGTGGGGTCAGGATGTGAATATCCAGTGAGATTAGTTTATGGTCTGATCTTACCAGTGAGGGATACACTTCTGGTCTGGAGCATAAAGCCCCCATGTTGGTCATGATCAGGTCCAGTATGTTTTCCCCTCTTGTGGGAGTGGTAACAAGTTGTTCCATAGCATTTGCGTTTATAAATTCTAGGAACCTTTGGGCTAGAGTGTTGGAGCTAGAGTAATGCTCCCAGTCTATGTTTGGGTAGTTGAAGTCGCCCAATATAATGGTGTTTGGAGAGACCTTCATATTTTCCAGTGTTCTCAGGAAGACCGAGTGGGGTTCCTAGATTTGGGAGGGTGGTGTGTAGCAGGCTATAAACTGGAAGGCAGTTTTACCCACTGTTAGTTGCACATGAATAGTCTCTGATGCTTCGTGCTGTGCCACCAACCTAGAGGTGTGGGTATCTTTGATAACCCTAACAGCTAGTGCTTCGGCATACCTATGTTTCACAGATATATAACCCTACCAGGTAGTGCTTTTGCATACCTGCTTTTCACAGATATTTAACCATAATAACTAGTGCTTCTGTGTAGATAAGTTTCACAGATATTTAACTCTAGCAGCTAGTGCTTTTGTGAACCAACCTTTCACAGATATTTATTACTAGCAGCTAGTGGTTCTGCGTACCTATGTTTAACAGATATTTAACCCTAGCAGCTAGTGCTTCTGCAAGCCTATGTTTCAGAAATATTTAACCCTGGTAGCTAGTCTTTCTGTGTTCCTATGTTTCACGGATATGTAACCCTAGCAGGTAGTGCTTCTGCATACCTACGTTTCAAAGATATATAACCCTAGTAGATGGTGCTTTAGCATACCTACATCTCAGAGATATTTAACCATAGCAGCTAGTGCTTCTGTATACCTACATTTCACAGATATTTAACCTTAGCAGCTAATTCTTCTGTGTACCTATATTTCAGATATTTAACACTAGCAGCTAGTGCTTCTGCATACCTAATGTTCACAGATGTTAAACATTAGCAGCTAATGTTTCTGCCTGCCTATGTTATAGAGATATTTAACTCTGGCAGCTAGTCCTTCTGTGCACCTATGTTTCACAGATATGTAGCCCTAGCAGCTATTGCTTCTTCATACCTACATTTCACAGATATTTTACCCTAGTAGTTAGTGCTTCTGCGGACCTAAATTTCCTATTTGTTTAACCCTAGCAGCTAGTGTTTCTGCGTACCTACATTTCACAGATATTTAACCCTAGCAGTTAGTGTTTCTGCATACCCACATTTCACAGATATTTAACCCCAGCAGTTAGTGCTTCTGTGTACCTACATTTCACAGATATTTAACCATAGTAGCTAGTGCTTCTGCGTACCTACGATTCACAGGTATTTAAGCCTAGCAGCTAATGCTTCTATGTACCTACGTTTCACAGATATTTCAGCCTAAACTCTAGTGCTTCTTCCTATGTTTCAAAAATATTTAACCCTAGCATCTAGTGCTTCTGTGTACCTATGTTTCACAGATATTTAACTCTAGCAGCTTGTTCTTCTACACTTCACAGATATTTAACTCAAGCAGCTAGTTCTTCTGCGTACCTGTTTCACATATATTTATCCCTTCCAGCTAGTGATTCTGCGTACCTACTTTTCACAGATATGTAACCTTAGCAGCTAGTGCTTCTACCTACCTACATTTCACAGATATTTAACCCTAGCAGCTAGTGCTTCTGAGTACCTACGTTTCACAGATATTTCAGCCCAGATGCTAGCGTTTCTGCCTGTTTCACAAATATTTAACCCTAGCAGCTATTGCTGCTGTATACCTATGTTTAAGAGATATTTACCCTTACAGCTAGTGCTACTGAGTTAATACATTTCACAGATATTTAACCATACCAGCTATTGCTTCTGCCTACCTATGTTTCACAGATATTTAACCCTAGCAGCTAGTGCTTCTGCCTACCTTCATTTCACAAATATATAACCCAAGCATTTAGTGCTTTTGTATACCTATGATTCACAGACATTTCACCCTAGAAGCTAGTGCTTTTGTTTACCTATGTTTCACAAATGTTTAAACCAAGCAGCTAGTGCTTCTGCATACCTACGTTTCACAGATATTTAACCCTAGCAGATAGTGCTTCTGTGTACTTACGTTTCACAAATATTTAACACTAGAACTTAGTGCTTCTGTGTATCTACATTTTACAGATGTTTACCCCTAGCAGCTGGTGCTTCTGCATACCTACATTTCCAGGTATTTAACCCTAGCAGTTAGTGCATCTTCATACCTGTTTCACAGATATATAACACTAGCAGCTAGTGCTTCTGCATACCTGCATTTCAGATATTTAGCCCTACCAGCTAATGATTCTGTATATGTATGATGCACAGATATGCAACTCTAGCAGCTAGTGCTTTTGCATACCTACGTTTCACAGATATTTAACCCTAGCAGGTAGTGCTTCTGCATACCTGCTTTTCAGAGATATTTAACCATAGCAACTAGTGCTTCTGTGTGCATACGTTTCACAGATATTTAACTCTAGCAGCTAGTTCTTTTGTGAACCAACTTTTTACAGATATTTATTACTAACAGCTAGTGGTTTTGCGTACCTATGTTTAACAGATAATTAACCCTAGCAGCTAGTGCTTCTGTTTATATACATTTTACAGATATGTAACCATAGCTGCTATTGCTTCTGCATACCTATGGTTCACAGATATTTAACCATAGCAGCTAGTGCTTCTACAAGCCTATGTTTCAGAAATATTTAACCCTGGCAGCTAATCTTTCTGTGTTCCTATGTTTCACAGATATGTAATACTAGCAGGTAGTGCTTCTGCACACCTGTTTCACAGATATGTAACCCTAGCAGCTAGTGCTTCAGCGTACCTACATCTCAGAGATATTTAACCCTAGCAGCTAGTGCTTCTGCATACCTACATTTCACAGATATTAAACATTAGCAGCTAATGCTTCTTCACAAATATTTCAGCCTAGATGCCAATGTTTCTGCCTATGTTTCACAGATATTTAACCCTAGCAGCTATTGCTTCTGCGTATCTACATTTCTCAGATATTTAAACCTAGCAGCTTGTTCTTCTGTACACCTACATTTCATAGGTATTTAACCCTAGCAGCTAATGCTTCTGTGTACCTACATCTCACAGATATTTAACCCTAGCACCTATTGCTTTGGCATACCTATGTTTAACAATATTTACCCTTAGCAGCTAATGCTTCTGCGTACCTACGTTTCACAAATATTTAACCCTAGCAGCTGGTGCTTTTGTGTACCAAAATATCACAGATATTTAACCATAGCACCTATTGCTTCTGCGTACCTATGTTTCACAGATATTTACCCTTAGCAGCTAGTGCTTCTGTGTATCTATGTTTCACAGACATTTCATCCTAGAAGCTAGTGTTTCTGTATACCTTTGTTTCACAGACATTTCATCCTAGAAGCTAATGCTTCAGTATACCTTTGTTTCACAGATATGTAACCCTAGCAGCTATTGCTTCTTCCTACCTCCGTTTCACAGATATTTAACCATAGTAGCTAGTGGTTCTGTGGACCTAAATTTCATAGATATTTAACCTGAGCAGCTAGTGCTTCTGCGTACATACATTTCACAGATATTTAACCCTAGCAGTTAGTGCTTCTGCGTACTGACATTTCACAGATATTTAACCATAGCAGCTAGTGCTTCTGCGTACCTACATTTCACAGATATTTAGCCATAGCAGATAGTGCTTCAGCGTACCTACGTTTCACAGATATTTAACCTAAGCAGGTAGTGGTTCTGTACACCTACATTTCACAGATATTTTACCTTAGCAGCTAGTGCTTCTGCCCACTTCACTTTCACAAATATATGACCAAAGCAGTTAGCGCTTCTGCATACCTCCATTTCACAGATATTTAACCCTAGCAGCTACTGCTTCTGCCTACTTTCCTTTCACAAATATATGACCAAAGTAGTTAGTGCTTCTGCGTACCATTTCACAGATACTTATCCCTAGCAGCTAGTGCTTCTGTGCACCTACATTTCATAGGTATTTGACCCTAGCAGCTAATGCTTCTATGTACCTACGTTTCACACATAATTCAGTCTAGAATCTAGTGCTTCTGCCTTTCTCAAAAATATTTAACCCTAGCAACTAGTGCTTCTGCATACCTACGTTTCACAGATATTTAACTCTAGCAGCTTGTTCTTCTGTACGCTTACATTTCATAGATATTTAACTCAAGCAGCTAGTGCTCCTGCGTACCTATGTTTCACAGATATTTATCCCTACCAGCTGGTGATTCTGTGTACCTACATTTCATAGGTATTTAACCCTAGCAGCTAATGCTTCTGTGTACCTACATTTCACAGATAATTCAGTCTAGAATCTAGTGCTTCTGCCTTTCTCAAAAATATTTTACCCTAGCATCAAGTGCTTCTGCCTACCTACGTTTCACAGATATTTATCCTTACCAGCTAGTGATTCTGTGTACCTACGTTTCTCAGATATTTAACCCTAGCAGCTAATGCTTCTACCTACCTACATTTCACAAATATTTAACCCTAGAAGTTAGTGCTTCTGTGTATTTACATTTTACAGATATTTAACCCTAGCAGCGATTATTTCTGCGCATTTACATTTCACAGATATTTAACACTAGCAGCTAGTGCTTCCGTGTACCTACATTTCACAGATATTTAACCCTAGCAGCTAGTGCTTCCATGTACCTACGTTTCACAGATATTTAACCCTAGCAGCTAGTGCTTCCGTGTACTTACGTTTCACAGATATTTAACCCTATCAGCTGGTGCTTTTGTGTCCCTACATCTCACAGACATTTAATCCTAGCAGCTATTGCTTCTGCATATCTACATTTCACAGATATTTAACTCTTGCAGCTTGTTCTTCTACTTACTACATTTCACAGGTATTTAACCCTAGCAGCTAATGCTTCCATGTACCTAGGTTTCACAGATATTTAACCCTAGAAGCTAGTGCTTCTGTATACCTATATTTCACAGATATGTAACCCTAGCAGCTATTCCTTCTGCCTACCTACATTTCACAGATAATTAACCCTTGCAGCTACTGCTTCTGTGGACCTACATTTCATAGATATTTAACTCAAGCAGCTAGTGCTTCTGTGTACCTACAATTCACAAATATTTAACCCGAGCAGCTAGTGCTTCTGTGCACCTACATTTCACAGATATTAAACCCTAGCAGCTAGTGCTTCTGCGTACCTACATTTCAGATATTACTCCTAGCAGCTAGTGCTACTGCATACCTATGGTTTGCAGATATTTAACCCTAGCAGCTAGCGCTTCTGCATGCCTACGTTTCCAGATATTTAACCCTGGCAGCTAGTCATTGTGTGTAACAATGTTTCACAGAAATGTAACCCTAACAGCCAGTGCATCTGAGCACCTACATTTCACAGATATGTAACCCTACCAGAAAGTCCTTCTGCATACCTGCTTTTCACAGATTTTTAACCATATCAGTTATTGCTTCTGTGTATATAAGTTCAGAAATATTTAACCCTAGCAACTAGTGCTTCCATGTACCTACATTTAACAGAAATTTAAGCCTAGCAGCTAGTGCTTCTGCCTACCTTCATTTCATAAATATATAACCCAAGCATTTAGTCTCTTTGCATACCTCCGTTTCACAGATATTTAACAATAGCAGCTAGTGCTTCAGTGTATCTATGTTTCATAGATATTTAACCCTAGTCTCTAGTACTTCTGCATACTTATGTTTCACAGATATTTAACCCTAGCGGCTAGTGCTTCTGCCAATGTATGATTCACAGATATTTAACCCAAGCAGCTAGTGCTTCTGCATGCCTATGTTTCAAAGATATTTAACCCTACCAGCTAGTGCTTTCGTGCACCTACGTTTCACAAATATTTAAGTCTAGCAGCTAGTGCTTCTGACTACCTACATTTCAAAGATATTTAAAGTAGCAGCTTGTGCTTCAGTGTACCTACAGTTCACAGATATTTAACCCTAGCAGCTAGAGCATCTATGTACCTAGGTTTCATATATTTAGCCCTAGCAGCTAGTGCTTCTGTGTACGTACGTTTCACAGATATTTAACCCTAGCAGATAGTGCTTCAGCATACCTATGTTTCACAGATATTCAACCTAAGCAGGAAGTGCTTCTGTGCACGTACATTTCACAGATATTTTACCCTAGCAGCTTGTGCTTAAGTGTACCTATGATTCACAGATATTTACCCCTAGCAGCTAGTACTACTGTATACCTAGGTTTCAGAGATATTTACCCTAGCAACTAGTGCTACTGTGTTCCTACATTTCAGGGATATTTAACCATATCAGCTATTGCTTCTGCCTACCTATGTTTCACAGATATTTATCTCTAGCAGCTACTGCTTCTGCCTACCTTCATTTCACAAATATATAACTCAAGCATTCAGTGCTTTTGCATACCTCAGTTTCACAGATATTTAACCTTAGCAGCTAGTGCTTCTGTGTACATATGTTTCACAGATATTTAACCCTAGCAGCTAGTGCTTCTATGTACCTATGTTTCACAGATATTTAACTCCAGCAGCTAGTGCTTCTGTGTACCTACGTTTCACAGATATTTAACCCTAGTAGCTAGTACTTCTGCGTACCTACGTTTCACACATATTTAACTCTACAGCTTGTTCTTCTGTACACATACATTTCATAGATATTTGACTTTACCAGCTTATGCTTCTGCATACCTACGTTTCAGAGATATTTAACCCTAGCAGCTAATGTTTCTTTGTACCTACGTTTCACAGATATTTATACCTAGCGATTCTGCGTACCTACGTTTCACAGATATTTAACCCTAGCAGCAAGTGCTTCTGTGAACCTACGTCTCACAGATATTTAACCCCAGCAGTCAATGCATCTTCATACTTATGTTTCAAAGATATATAACACTAGCAGCTAGTGCTTCTGCATACCTACGTTTTGCAAATAATTAACCGCAGCATCTAGTACTTATGCTTAACTATGTTTCACAGCTATTTAACCCTAGCAGGAAGTGGTTCTGCTTACCTACTTTTCACACATATTTAACCCTAGCAGTTATTATTTCTCCTTACCTACATTTCACAGATATTTAACCCTAGCAGCTAATTCTTTTGTGTACCTATGTTTCACAGATATTTATCTCCAGCAGCCAGTTCTTCTGTGTACCTATGTTTCACAAATATTTAACCCTAGCAGCTAATATTTTTGCTTACTACATTTCACAGATATTTATCCATAGCAGTTAGTGCTTCTGCATACCTACATTTCACAGACATTAAACCCTAGCAGCTAGTTATTCTGCATACCTACATTTCAGATATTACCCCTAGCAGCTAATGCTTCTGCATACCTATGGTTCACAGATTATTAACTCTAGCAGCTAGTGCTTCTGCATGCCTACGTTTCACAGATATTTAACCCTGGAAGCTAGTCCTTCTGTGTAGCTATGTTTCATAGTTCTGTAACTCTAACGCTAGTGCTTCTGCGTACCTACATTTCACAGATATGCAACCCTACAAGGTAGTGCTTCTGCATACTGGCTTTTCACAGATTTTTAACCATAGCAGCTTCTGTGTACATAAGTTTTGCAGATATTTAACCCTAGCTGCTAGTGCTTCTGTACACCTGCATTTCACAGATATTTAACCGTAGCAGCTAGTGCTTCTGCCTGTCTCTGTTTCACAGATATTTAACCCTAGCAGCTAGGGCTTCTGCGTACCTCGGGTTCAGATATTTAACCCTAGCAACTAGTGCTTATGCATACCAACATTTCACAGATAGTTAAGCCTAGCAGCTAGTGCTTCAGTGTACCTATGTTTCATAGATATTTAACCCTAGCAACTAGTGCTTCTGCGTACCTACATTTCCAGGTATTTAACCCTAGCAGTTACTGCATCTTTATACCCGTTTCACAGATATATAGCACTAGCAGCTAGTGCTTCTGCATACCTGCATTTCAGATATTTAGCCCTTGAAGCAACTGATTCTACATAACTGTGTTTCACAGATATGTAACTCTAGCAGCTAATGCTTTTGCATACCTAGGTTTCACAGATATTTACCCCAAACAGCTTGTGCTTTTGCATACCTAGGTTTCACAGATATTTAACTCTAGCAGTTAGTTCTCCTGGGTGCCTATGTTTCAGATATTTAAGCCTAGAAAGTAATGACTCTGTGTACCTACGTTGCACAGATATTAAATCCTAGCAGCTACTCCTTGTGTGTACCTATGCTTCACAGATCTGTAACCCTAACAGCTAGTGCTTCTGTATACCTACGTTTTACAGATATGTAACACTACCAGGTAGTGCTTCTGCATACCTGCTTTTCAGAGATATTTAACTGTAGCAACTAGTGCTTCTGTGTACATACGTTTCACAGATATTTAACTCTAGCAGCTAGTGCTTTTGTGAACCAACCTTTTACAGATATTTATTACTAGCAGCTAGTGGTTCTGTGTACCTACGTTTCACAAATAATTCAGCCTAGAATCTAGTGCTTCTGCCTTTTTCAAAAATGTTTAACCCTAGCATCTAGTGCTTCCACGTACCTACGTTTCACAGATATTTAACTCAGGCAGCTAGTGCTTCTGCATACCTATGTTTCACAGATACTTATCCCTACCAGCTAGTGATTCTGTGTACCTACATTTCACAGATATTTAATCCTAGCAGCTAGTGCTTCTACCTACCTACATTTCACAGATATTTAACCCTAGCAGCTGTTGTGTACCTAAATCTCACAGATATTTAACCCTACCACCTATTGCTTCTGCATACCTATGTTTCACAGATACTTATCCCTACCAGCTAGTGATTCTGTGTACCTACATTTCACAGATATTTAATCCTAGCAGCTAGTGCTTCTACCTACCTACATTTCACAGATATTTAACCCTAGCAGCTGTTGTGTACCTAAATCTCACAGATATTTAACCCTACCACCTATTGCTTCTGCATACCTATGTTTCACAGATATTTACCCTTAGCAGCTAGTGCTTCTGTGTATCTAGTTTTACAGACATTTCATCCTAGAAGCTAGTGCTTCTGTATACCTTTGTTTCACAGACATTTCATCCTAGAAGCTAGTGCTTCTGTATACCTTTGTTTCACAGATATGTAACTCTAGCAGCTATTGCTTCTTCCTACCTCTGTTTCACAGATATTTAACCCTAGTAGCTAGTGGTTCTGTGGACTTAAATTTCATAGATATTTAACCCTAGCAGCTAGTGCTTCTGTGTGCCTACGTTTTACAGATATTTAACCCTAGCAGCTAGTGCTTCTGCGTACCTACATTTCACAGATATTTAATCTTAGCAGTTAGTGCTTCTGCGTACCATTTCACAGATATTTAACCATAGCAGCTAGTGCTTCTGCATACCTACGTTTCACAGATATTTAACCTAAGCAGGAAGTGGTTCTGTATACCTACATTTCACAGATATTTTACCTTAGCAGCTTGTGCTTCAGCGTACCTATGTTTCACAGATATTTAACCCTTGCAGCTAGAGCTTCTTCATACCTATGTTTCATCGATATTTAACACTAGCAGCTAATACTTCTGCCTACTTTCCTTTCACAAATATATGACCAAAGCAGTTAGCGCTTCTGTGTACCTCCATTTCATAGATATTTATCCCTACCAGCTAGTGATTCAGCTTACCTATTTTTCACAGATATTTAACCCTAGCAGCTAGTGCTTCTGCCTACTTTCCTTTCACAAATATATGACCAAAGTAGTTAGTGCTTCTGGGTACCATTTCACAGATACTTATCCCTAGCAGTTAGTGCTTCTGTGTACCTACATTTCATAAGTATTTAATCCTAGCAGCTAATGCTTATGTGTACCTACGTTTCACAGATAATTCAGCCTAGAATCTAGTGCTTCTGCCTTTCTCAAAAATATTTAACCCTAGCAACTAGTGCTTCTGCGTACCTATGTTTCACAGATATTTAACTCTAGAAGCTTGTTCTTCTGTACATCTACACTTCATAGATATTTAACTCAAGCAGCTAGTGCTTCTGCATACCTGTGTTTCTCAGGTATTTATCCCTACCAGCTAGTGATTCTGTGTACCTACATTTCACAGATAATTAACCCTAGCAGCTAGTGCTTCTGTGTACCTACGTTTCACAGATATTTATTCCTACCAGCTAGTGATTTTATGTACCTATGTTTCTCAGATATTTAACCCTAGCAGCTAGTGCTTCTACCTACCTACATTTCACAGATATTTAACCCTAGCAGCTAATACTTCCGTGTACCTACGTTTCACAGATATTTATCCCTAGCAGCTGGTGCTTTTGTGTACTTACATCTCACAGATATTTAATCCTAGCACCTATTGCTTCTGCATACCTATGTTGCACAGACATTTAATCCTAGGAGCTAGTGCTTTTGTATACCTATATTTCACAGTTATGTAACCCTAGCAGCTATTGCTTCTGCCTACCTATGTTTCACAGATATTTAACCCTTGCAGCTACTGCTTCTGTGGACCTACATTTCATAGATATTTAAATCTAGCAGCTAGTGCTTCTGTGTACCTACAATTCACAAATATTTAACCCGAGCAGCTAGTGTTTCTGTGCACCTACATTTCACAGATATTAAACCTTAGCAGATAGTCCTTCTGCATACCTACATTTCAGATATTACTCCTAGCAGCTAGTGCTACTGCATACCTATGGTTTGCAGATATTTAACCCTAGCCGCTAGTGCTTCTGCATACCTGCTTTTCACAGATTTTTAACCATAGTAGTTATTGCTTCTGTGTACATAAGTGCACAGATATTTAACCCTAGCAACCAATGCTTCCATTTACCTACATTTAACAGATTAAGGCTAGCAGCTAGTGCTTCTACCTACCTTCATTTCATAAATATATAACCCAAGCATAGTCTCTTTGCATACCTCCGTTTCACAGATATTTAACCATAGCAGCTAGTGCTTCAGTGTACCTATATTTCACACATATTTAACCCTAGTGGCTAGTACTTCTGTATACTTATGTTTCACAGATATTTAACCCTAGTGGCTAGTGCTTCTGCCAATGTATGATTCACAGATATTTAAACCGAGCAGCTAGTGCTTCTGCGTGCCTACGTTTCAAAGATATTTAACCCTCCCAGCTAGTGCTACTGTATACCTATGTTTCAGAGATATTTACCCTAGCAGCTAGTGCTACTGTGTTCCTACATTTAAGAGATATTTAACCATACCATCTATTGCTTCTGCCTACCTATGTTTCACAGATATTTAACTCTAGCAGCTAGTGCTTCTGTGTACTTATGTTTCATAGATATTTAACGCTAGAAGCTAGTGCTTCTGTGCACCTATGTTTCACAGATATTTAACCCTAGTAGCTAGTACTTCTGCATACCTACGTTTCACAGATATTTAACCCTAGCAGCTAGTGCTTCTGTGCACCTACGTTTCACAGATATTTAACCCTAGTAGCTAGTACTTCTGCATACCTACATTTCACAGATATTTAACCCTAGCAGCTAGTGCTTCTGTGTACTTATGTTTCACAGATATTTAACGCTAGAAGCTAGTGCTTCTGCGTACCTACGTTTCACAGATATTTAACCCTAGTAGCTAGTACTTCTGCGTACGTACGTTTCACAGATATTTAACCCTAGCAGATAGTGCTTCTACGTACTTAAGTTTCACAGATATTTAAGCCTAAGAGCTCAAGCTTCTGTGTACCTAAGTTTCAGATATTTAACCCTAGCAGCTAGTGCTTCTGCGTACGTACGTTTCACAGATATTCAACCTAAGCAGGAAGTGCTTTTGTGCACTTACATTTCACAGATATTTTACCCTAGCAGCTTGTGCTTAAGCGTACCTATGTTTCACAGATATTTAACCCTAACAGCTAGTGCAACTGTATACCTATGTTTCAGAGATATTTACCCTAGCAGCTAGTGCTACTGTGTTCCTACATTTCAGAGATATTTAACCATACCATCTATTGCTTCTGCCTACCTATATTTCACAGATATTTAACTCTAGCAGCTAGTGCTTCTGAGTACTTATGTTTCACAGATATTTAACGCTAGAAGCTAGTGCTTCTGCATACCTACGTTTCACAGATATTTAACCCTAGTAGCTAGTACTTCTGCATACCTACATTTCACAGATATTTAACTCTACAGCTTGTTCTTCTGTACAGATACATTAAATAGATATTTAAATTTACCAGATTATGCTTCTGCATACCTACGTTTCAGAGATATTTAACCCTAGCAGCTATTGCTTTTTTGTACCTACATTTCACAGATATTTATCCCTAGCAGCTAGTGATTCTGTGAACCTACGTTTCACAGATATTTAATCCTAGCAGCAAATGCTTCTGTGAACCTATGTCTCACAGATATTTAACCCTAGCAGCTATTGCTTTTGTGTAAGTACGTCTCACAGATATTTAACCCTAGCAGCTACTTCTTCTATACACCTACAGTTCACAGATATTTAACCCTAGCAGCTAGTGCTTCTGCGTACCTACATTTTTCAGATATTTCAGCCTAGAATCAAGTGGTTCTGCTTATCTGTGTTTCACAAATATTTAAACCTGGCAGCCAGTCCTCCTAGGTACCTATGTTTCACAAATATTTAACCCTAGCAGCCAGTCCTCCTAGGTACCTAGGTTTCACAAATAATTAACCGGAGCAGCTAGTGCTTCTGTGTACCTATGTTTCACAGATATTTAACGCTAGCAGCTAGTGCTTCTGTGTACCTACATTTCACAGATATTAAACCATAGCAGCTAGTTATTCTGCATACCTACATTTCAGATATTACCCCTAGCAACAAGTGCTTCTGCATACCTAAGGTTTGCAAATATTCAACTCTAGCAGGTAGTGCTTCTGCATGCTACGTTTCACAGATATGTACCCTGGCAGCTAATCCTTCTGCATACCTACATTTCACAGATATTTATCCCTAGCAGCTAGTGATTCTGCATACCTATATCTCACAGATATTTAACCCCAGCAGCTAGTGCTTTTGTGTACCTACGTCTCACAGATATTTAATCCTAGCAGCTAGTTCTTTGGTACACCTACAGTTCACAGATATTTAACCCTAGCATCTAGTGCTTCTGTGCACCTATGTTCCTCTTATATTTCACTTTAGAATCTACTGCTTCTGCCTATCTGTGTTTCATAAATATTTAACCCTAGCAGCTAGAGCTTCTGCATACACACATTTCAGAGATAATTATCCCTAGCAGCTAGTGATTCTGTGTACCTACGTTTCATAGATATTTATCTCTAGCAGCTAGTGATTCTGTGTACCTACATTTCACAGACATTTAACCCTAGCAGCTAGTGCTTCTGTGTACCTAGGTTTCACAGATATTTAACACTAGCGGTTTGTGCTTCTACATGCCTATGTTTCACAGATATTTAACCATAGTAGCTATTGCTTCTGTGTACCCAAATTTCAGATATCTAACCCTAACAAGTAGTGCTTCTGCGTACCTACTTTTCACAGGTATTAAACTCTAGCAGATAGTGCTTCAGTGTACCTATGTTTCACAGATATTCATCATAAGCAGGTAGTGCTTCTGTACACCTACATTTCACAAATATGTTACCCTAGCAGCTTGTGCATCAGCATATCTACATTTCACAGATATTTAACCCTAGCAGCTAGTGCTACTGTATACCTATGTTTCCAGAGATATTTACCCTAGCAGCTAGTGCTTCTGTGTTCCTACATTTCAGAGATATTAAACTATACCAGCTATTGCTTCTGCCTACCTACGTTTCACAGTTATTTAACCCTAGCAGCTAGTGCTTCTGTAAACCTACATTTCACAGATACTTAACCCTAGCAGCTACTGCTTCTGCGTATTTATATTTCTCAGATATTTAACCCTAGTATCTAGTGCTTCTGCGTACCTCTGTTTCACAGATATTTAACCCTAGCAGCTAGGGCTTTTTTGTACCTACGTCTGACAGATGTTTCACCCTAGTAGCTAGTTCTTCTGTACACCTACATTTCACAGATATTTAACCCTAGCAGCTAGTGCTTCTGCGTACCTCTATATCACAGTTATTTAACCCTAGCAGATACTGCTTCTGTGTACTTACTTTTCACAAATATTTAACCCTAGAAATTAATACCTCTGTGTATTTACATTTTACAGATATTTAACCCTAGCAGCTAGTGCTTCTGCGTACCTATGTTTCACAGATATTTAACCCCAGCAGTTAATGCATCTTCATACTTATGTTTCAGAGATATTTAACCCTAGCAGCTAGTACTTCTGCTTACTGTATTTTACAGATATTTATCCCTAGCAGGTAATGCTTTTGTGTACCTATGTTTCACAGATATTTATCCCTTGCAGCTAGTGATTTTGTGTACCTATATTTAACATATATTTAACCCTAACAACTAGTGCTTTTGTGTACCTACATCTCACAGACATTTAACCCTAGCACCTTGTGCTTCTGCATACCAACTTTTCACAGATATTTACACATAGTAGCTAGTGCTTCTGCATACCAATGTTTCACAGATATTTATCTCTAGCAGCTAGTGATTCTGCATACATATGTTTCACAGATATTTAACCCTAGCAGCAAGTCCTTCTGCATACCTACGTCTCACAGATATGTAACCTTAGCAGCTAGTGCTTTTGTGTACTTACGTTTCACAGATATTTAACCCTAGCAGCTAGTTTTTCTGTAAACCTACAGTTCACAGATAGTTAACCCAAGCAGCTAGTGCTTTTGCGTACCCATGTTTCTCAGACATTTTAGCCTAGAACCTAGTGCTTCTGCCTGTGTTTCACAAATATTTAACCCGAGCAGCTTGTGCTTCTGCATACCTACATTTCACAGATATTTAACCCTAGCAATTAGTGCTTATGAGTATCTACATTTCACAAATATTTAACCCAACAGCTAGTGCTTCTGTGCACCTACATTTCACAGATATTAAACCCTAGCAGCTAGTGCTTCTGAGTACCTACATTTCAGATATTACCCCTAGCAGCTAGTGCTTCTGCATACCAACAGTCCGCAGATATTAAACCTTAGCAGGTAGTGCTTCTGCATGCCTAAGTTTCACAGATATTTAACCCTGGTAGCTAGTTCTTTTGTGTAGCTACATATCTTAACAGTTAGTGCTTCTGCATACCTACGTTTCACGGATATTTAACGCTAGCAGCTAATGCTTCTTTGTACCTGCGTTTCACAGATATTTATCCCTAGCAGCTAATGATTCTGTGTACCTACGTTTCACAGATATTTATCCCTAGCAGCTAATGATTCTGTGTACCTACGTTTCACAGATATTTAACCCTAGCAGCTAGTGCTGTTGTGGACCTATTTCCTCACAGATACTTAATCCTAGCAGCTAGTGCTTCTGCGAACATACATCTCAGATATTTAACCAAAGCAGCTAGTTCTTCTGTACACCACCAGTTCACAAATATTTAACCCTAGCAGCTAGTGCTTCTGCGTACCTACATTTCACAGATATTTAACTCTAGCAGCTTGTTCTTCTGTACACCTACATTTCATAGATATTTAACCCTAGCAGCTAGTGCTTCTGCATACCTACATTTCACAGAAAATTATCCCTAGCAGCTATTCATTCTGTATACCTACATTTCACAGATATTTATGTCTAGTAGCTAGTGATTCTGTCTACCTATGTTTCACAGATATTTAACCTGAGCAGCTAGTGCTTCTATGTACCTATGTTTTACAAATATTTAAACTGAGCAGCTAGTGCTTCTGCATACCTACGTTTCACAGATATTTAACCCTAGCAGTTAGTGATTCTGCATACCTACATTTCACAGATATTTAACCCTATCAGCTAGTTGCTCTGCACACCTGTATTTCACAGACATTAAACCCTAGCAGCTAGTGCTTCTGCGTACCTACATTTCAGAGATTACCCCTAGCAGCTAATGCTTCTGCATACCTACATTTCAGATATTACCCCTAGCAGCTAGTGCTTCTGCATACCTATGGTTCACAGATTATTAACTCTAGCAGCTAGTGCTTCTGCATGCCTACATTTCACAGATATTTAACCCTGGCAGCTAGTCCTTCTGTGTAGATATGTTTCATAGATCTGTAACCCTAACAGCTAGTGCTCCTGCATACCTACATTTCACAGATATGTAACCCTACCAAGTAGTGCTTTTGCATACCGGCTTTTCACAGATTTTTAACCATAGCAGCTTCTGTGTACATAAGTTTTGCAGATATTTAACCCAGCTGCTAGTGCTTCTGTACACCTGCATTTCACAGATATTTAACCCTAGCAGCTAGCGCTTCTGTCTGCCTATGTTTCATAGATATTTAACCCTAGAAGCTAGGGCTTCTGCGTAACTCAGGTTCAGATATTTAACCCTAGCAACTAGTGCTTATGCATACCTACATTTCATAGATATTTAAGCCTAGCAGCTAGTTCTTCAGTGTACCTATGTTTCATAGATATTTAACCCTAGCAACTAGTGCTTCTGCGTACCTACATCTCTGAGTAATTTAACCCTAGCAGCTAGTGCTTCTGCCAACGTATGTTTCACATATATTTAACTCAAGCAGTTTGTGCTTCTGCATACATATGTTTCATTGATATTTAACCTAGCAGCTAGTGTTTTGTTTACCCATATTTTACAGATATTTAACCTAAGCAGCTAGTGCTTCTGTGTGCCTACATTTTATAAATATTTCACCATAGCAGCTAGTGCTTCTGCATACCTACATTTCACAGATATTAACCCTAGCAGCTAGTGCTTCTGACTACCTATGTTTCTCAGATATTTAACCCTAGTAGATAGTACCTCAGCATACCTATGGTTCACAGATATTCAACCTAAGCAGGAAGTGCTTCTGTACACCTACATTTCGTGGATATTTTACCCTAGCAGCTTGTGCTTCAGCGTACCTACATTTCACAAATATTTAACTCTAGCAGCTAGTGCTACTGTATAACTATGTTTCAGTGATATTTACCCTAGCAGCTAGTGCTTCTGTGTTCATATATTTCAGAAATATGAAACCATACCAGCTACTGCTTGTGCCTACCTATGTTTCACAGACATTTAACTCTAGCAGCTAGTGCTTCTGTGTACCTAGGTTTCACAGATATTTAACACTAGCAGTTTCTGCTTCTACGTGCCTATGTTTCACAGATATTTAACCCTAGCAGCAAGTCCTTCTGCATACCTATGTCTCTCAGATATGTAACCTTAGCAGCTAGTGCTTTTGTGTACTTACGTCTCACAGATATTTAACCCTAGCAGCTAGTTCTTCTGTACACCTACAGTTCACAGATATTTAACCCAAGCAGCTAGTGCTTTTGTGTACCTATGTTTCTCAGACATTTTAGCCTAGAACCTAGTGCTTCTGCCTGTGTTTCACAAATATTTAACCCAAGCAGCTTGTGCTTCTGCATACCTACGTTTCACAGATATTTAACCCTAGCAATTAGTGCTTATGAGTAGCTACATTTCACAGATATTTAACCCTATCAGCTAGTTGCTCTGCACACCTGTATTTCACAGACATTAAACCCTAGCAGCTAGTGCTTCTGAGTACCTACATTTCAGATATTACCCCTAGCAGCTAGTGCTTCTGCATACCTGCGGTCCGCAGATAATAAACCTTAGCAGGTAGTGCTTCTGCATGCCTAGGTTTCACAGATATTTAACCCTGGTAGCTAGTCCTTTCGTGTAGCTACATATCTTAACAGTTAGTGCTTCTGCGTACCTACGTTTCACAGATATTTAACGCTAGCAGCTAATGCTTCTTTGTACCTACGTTTCACAGATATTTATCCCTAGCAGCTAGTGATTCTGTGTACCTACGTTTCACAGATATTTAACCCTAGCAGCAAGTGCTTCTACATAAATACATCTCAGAGATATTTAACTCTAGCAGCTAGTGCTGTTGTGTACCTATTTCTTCACAGATACTTAATCCTAGCAGCTAGTGCTTCTGCGAACATACGTCTCAGATATTTAACCAAAGCAGCTAGTTCTTCTGTACACCACCAGTTCACAGATATTTAACCCTAGCAGCTAGTGCTTCCGCGTACCTACGTTGCTCCGATGTTTCAGATTAGAATCTAGTGCTTCTGCCTATCTGTGTTTCACAAATATTTAACCCTAGCAGCTAGTGCTTCTGCATACTTACATTTCACAGATATTTAACTCTAGCAGGTTGTTCTTCTGTACACCTACATTTCATAGATATTTAACCCTAGCAGCTAGTGCTTCTGCATACCTACATTTCACAGAAAATTATCCCTAGCAGCTATTCATTCTGTATTCCTACATTTCAGATATTTATGTCTAGCAGCTAGTGATTCTGTCTACCTATGTTTCACAGATATTTAACCTGAGCAGCTAGTGCTTCTGTGTACCTATGTTTTACAAATATTTAAACTGAGCAGCTTGTGCTTCTGCATACCTACGTTTCACAGATATTTAACCCTAGCAGTTAGTGATTCTGCATACCTACATTTCACAGATATTTAACCCTATCAGCTAGTTGCTCTGCACACCTGTATTTTACAGACATTAAACCCTAGCAGCTAGTGTTTCTGCGTACCTACATTTCAGATATTATCCCTAGCAGCTAATGCTTCTGCATACCTACATTTCAGATATTACCCCTAGCAGCTAGTGCTTCTGCATACCTATGGTTCACAGATTATTAACTCTAGCAGCTAGTGCTTCTGCATGCCTATGTTTCACAGATATTTAACCCTGGCAGCTAGTCCTTCTGTGTAGATATGTTTCATAGATCTGTAACCCTAACAGCTAGTGCTCCTGCATACCTACATTTCACAGATATGTAACCCTACCAAGTAGTGCTTCTGCATACCGGCTTTTCACAGATTTTTAACCATAGCAGCTTCTGTGTACATAAGTTTCACAGATATTTAACCCTAGCAGCAAGGGCTTCTGTGTAACTCAGGTTCAGATATTTAACCCTAGCAACTAGTGCTTATGCATACCTACATTTCACAGATATTTAAGCCTAACAGCTAGTTCTTCAGTGTACCTATGTTTCATAGATATTTAACCCTAACAACTAGTGCTTCTGCGTACCTGCATCTCTGTGTAATTTAACCCTAGCAGCTAGTGCTTCTGCCAATGTATGTTTCACATATATTTAACTCAAGCAGTTTGTGCTTCTGCATACATATGTTTCATTGATATTTAACCTAGCAGCTAGTGTTTTGTTTCCCCATATTTTACAGATATTTAACCTAAGCAGCTAGTGCTTCTGTGTACCTACATTTTATAAATATTTCACCGTAGCAGCTAGTGCTTCTGCATACCTACATTTCACAAATATTAACCCTAGCAGCTAGTGCTTCTGACTACCTACGTTTCTCAGATATTTAACCCTAGTAGATAATACCTCAGCATACCTACGGTTCACAGATATTCAACCTAAGCAGGAAGTGCTTCTGTACACCTACATTTCGTGGATATTTTACCCTAGCAGCTTGTGCTTCAGCGTACCTACGTTTCACAAATATTTAACTCTAGCAGCTAGTGCTACTGTATAACTATGTTTCAGAGATATTTACCCTAGCAGCTAGTGCTTCTGTGTTCATATATTTTAGAAACCATACCAGCTACTGCTTGTGCCTACCTATGTTTCACAGACATTTAACTCTAGCAGCTAGTGCTTCTGTGTACCTAGGTGTCACAGATATTTAACACTAGCAGTTTGTGCTTCTACATGCCTATGTTTCACAGATATTTAACCCTAGCAGCTATTGCTTCTGTGTACCTAAGTTTCAGATATGTAACCCTAACAACTAGTGCTTCTGCGTACCTACATTTCACAGGTATTAAACTCTAGCAGATAGTGCTTCAGTGTACCTATGTTTCACAGATATTCATCATAAGCAGGTAGTGCTTCTGTACACCTACATTTCACAGATATTTTACCCTAGCAGCTTGTGCATCAGCATATCTACATTTCACAGATATTTAACCCTAGCAGCTAATGCTACTGTGTCCCTACATTTCAGAGATATTAAACTATACCAGCTATTGCTTCTGCCTACCTATGTTTCATAGTCATTTAACCCTAGCAGCTAGTGCTTCTGTAAACCTACATTTCACAGATAATTAACCCTAGCAGCTACTGCTTCTGCGTATTTATATTTCTCAGATATTTAACCCTAGTATCTAGTGCTTCTGTGTACCTCTGTTTCACAGATATTTAACCCTAGCAGCTAGGATTTTTTGTACCTACGTCTCACAGATGTTTCACCCTAGTAGCTAGTTCTTCTGTACACCTACATTTCACAGATATTTAACCCTAGCAGCTAGTGCTTCTGCCTACCTCTATATCACAGTTATTTAACCCTAGCAGATACTGCTTCTGTGTACTTACGTTTCACAAATATTTAACCCTAGAAATTAATACTTCTGTGTATTTACATTTTACAGATATTTAACCCGAGCAGCTAGTGCTTCTGTGTACCTATGTTTCACAGATATTTAACCCCAGCAGTTAATGCATCTTCATACTTATGTTTCAGAGATATTTAACCCTAGCAGCTAGTACTTCTGCTTACTGTATTTTACAGATATTTATCCCTAGCAGGTAATGCTTTTGTGTACCTATGTTTCACAGATATTTATCCCTTGCAGCTAGTGATTCTATGCACTACATTTAACAGATATTTAACCCTAACAGCTAGTGCTTTTGTGTACCTACATCTCACAGACATTTAACCCTAGCACCTAGTGCTTCTACATACCAACTTTTCACAGTTATTTACACATAGTAGCTAGTGCTTCTGCATACCAACATTTTACAGATATTTATCCCTAGCAGCTAGTGATTCTGCATACCTATGTTTCACAGATATTTAACCCTAGCAGCAAGTCCTTCATGCACTCCACGTCTCACAGATATGTAACCTTAGCAGCTGGTGCTTTGTGTACTTACGTCTCACAGATATTTAACCCTAGCAGCTAGTTCTTCTGTACACCTATAGTTCACATATATTTAACCCAAGCAGCTAGTGCTTTTGTGCACCTATGTTTCTCAGACATTTCAGCCTAGAACCTAGTGCTTCTGCCTGTGTTTTACAAATATTTAACCCGAGCAACTTGTGCTTCTGCATACCTACGTTTCACAGATATTTAACCCTAGCAATTAGTGCTTATGAGTAGCTACATTTCACAAATATTTAACCCTAGCAGCTAGTGCTTCTGCGCACCTACATTTCATAGATATTAAACTCTAGTAGCTAGTGCTTCTGAGTACCTACATTTCAGATATTACCCCTAGCAGCTAGTGCTTCTGCATACCTACGGTTCACAGACATTAAACCCTAGCAGGTAGTGCTTCTGCATGCCTAGGTTTCACAGATATTTAACCCTGGTAGCTAGTCCTTTTGTGTAGCTACATATCTTAACAGTTAGTGCTTCTATGCACCTACGTTTCACAGATATTTAACGCTAGCAGCTAATGCTTCTTTGTACCTACGTTTCACAGATATTTAACCCTAGCAGCAAGTTCTTCTGCATAAATACATCTCAGAGATATTTAACCCTAGCAGCTAGTGCTGTTGTGTACCTATTTCCTCACAGATATTTAATCCTAGCAGCTAGTGCTTCTGCGAACATATGTCTCAGATATTTAACCCAAGCAGCTAGTTCTTCTGTACACCACCAGTTCACAGATATTTAACCCTAGCAGCTAGTGTTTCATGCGCACCACGTTGTTCCGATATTTCAAATTAGAATCTAGTGCTTCTGCCTATCTGTGTTTCACAAATATTTAACCCTAGCAGCTAGTGCTTCTGTGTACCTACATTTCACAGATATTTAACTCTAGCAGGTTGTTCTTCTGTACACCTACATTTCATAAATATTTAACCCTAGCAGCTAGTGCTTCTGCATACCTATATTTCACAGAAAATTATCCCTAGCAGCTATTGATTCTGTATACCTACATTTCACAGATATTTATGTCTAGCAGCTAGTGATTCTGTGTACCTATGTTTCACAGATATTTAACCTGAGCAGCTAGTGCTTCTGTGTACCTATGTTTTACAAATATTTAAACTGAGCAGCTAGTGCTTCTGCATACCTACATTTCACAGATATTTAACCCTATCAGCTAGTTGCTCCGCACACCTGTATTTCACAGACACTAAACCGTAGCAGCTAGTGCTTCTGCGCACCTACATTTCCGATATTACCCCTAGCAGCTAGTGCTTCTGCATACCTACATTTCAGATATTACCCCTAGCAGCTAGTGCTTCTGCATACCTGCGGTCCGCAGATAATAAACCTTAGCAGGTAGTGCTTCTGCATGCCTAGGTTTCACAGATATTTAACCCTGGTAGCTAGTCCTTTCGTGTAGCTACATATCTTAACAGTTAGTGCTTCTGCGTACCTACGTTTCACAGATATTTAACGCTAGCAGCTAATGCTTCTTTGTACCTACGTTTCACAGATATTTATCCCTAGCAGCTAGTGATTCTGTGTACCTACGTTTCACAGATATTTAACCCTAGCAGCAAGTGCTTCTACATAAATACATCTCAGAGATATTTAACTCTAGCAGCTAGTGCTGTTGTGTACCTATTTCTTCACAGATACTTAATCCTAGCAGCTAGTGCTTCTGCGAACATACGTCTCAGATATTTAACCAAAGCAGCTAGTTCTTCTGTACACCACCAGTTCACAGATATTTAACCCTAGCAGCTAGTGCTTCCGCTGCACCTACGCTGTTCGATGTTTCAGATTAGAATCTAGTGCTTCTGCCTATCTGTGTTTCACAAATATTTAACCCTAGCAGCTAGTGCTTCTGCATACTTACATTTCACAGATATTTAACTCTAGCAGGTTGTTCTTCTGTACACCTACATTTCATAGATATTTAACCCTAGCAGCTAGTGCTTCTGCATACCTACATTTCACAGAAAATTATCCCTAGCAGCTATTCATTCTGTATTCCTACATTTCAGATATTTATGTCTAGCAGCTAGTGATTCTGTCTACCTATGTTTCACAGATATTTAACCTGAGCAGCTAGTGCTTCTGTGTACCTATGTTTTACAAATATTTAAACTGAGCAGCTTGTGCTTCTGCATACCTACGTTTCACAGATATTTAACCCTAGCAGTTAGTGATTCTGCATACCTACATTTCACAGATATTTAACCCTATCAGCTAGTTGCTCTGCACACCTGTATTTTACAGACATTAAACCCTAGCAGCTAGTGTTTCTGCGTACCTACATTTCAGATATTATCCCTAGCAGCTAATGCTTCTGCATACCTACATTTCAGATATTACCCCTAGCAGCTAGTGCTTCTGCATACCTATGGTTCACAGATTATTAACTCTAGCAGCTAGTGCTTCTGCATGCCTATGTTTCACAGATATTTAACCCTGGCAGCTAGTCCTTCTGTGTAGATATGTTTCATAGATCTGTAACCCTAACAGCTAGTGCTCCTGCATACCTACATTTCACAGATATGTAACCCTACCAAGTAGTGCTTCTGCATACCGGCTTTTCACAGATTTTAACCATAGCAGCTTCTGTGTACATAAGTTTCACAGATATTTAACCCTAGCAGCAAGGGCTTCTGTGTAACTCAGGTTCAGATATTTAACCCTAGCAACTAGTGCTTATGCATACCTACATTTCACAGATATTTAAGCCTAACAGCTAGTTCTTCAGTGTACCTATGTTTCATAGATATTTAACCCTAACAACTAGTGCTTCTGCGTACCTGCATCTCTGTGTAATTTAACCCTAGCAGCTAGTGCTTCTGCCAATGTATGTTTCACATATATTTAACTCAAGCAGTTTGTGCTTCTGCATACATATGTTTCATTGATATTTAACCTAGCAGCTAGTGTTTTGTTTCCCCATATTTTACAGATATTTAACCTAAGCAGCTAGTGCTTCTGTGTACCTACATTTTATAAATATTTCACCGTAGCAGCTAGTGCTTCTGCATACCTACATTTCACAAATATTAACCCTAGCAGCTAGTGCTTCTGACTACCTACGTTTCTCAGATATTTAACCCTAGTAGATAATACCTCAGCATACCTACGGTTCACAGATATTCAACCTAAGCAGGAAGTGCTTCTGTACACCTACATTTCGTGGATATTTTACCCTAGCAGCTTGTGCTTCAGCGCACTCCACGCTTTCACAAATATTTAACTCTAGCAGCTAGTGCTACTGTATAACTATGTTTCAGAGATATTTACCCTAGCAGCTAGTGCTTCTGTGTTCATATATTTTAGAAACCATACCAGCTACTGCTTGTGCCTACCTATGTTTCACAGACATTTAACTCTAGCAGCTAGTGCTTCTGTGTACCTAGGTGTCACAGATATTTAACACTAGCAGTTTGTGCTTCTACATGCCTATGTTTCACAGATATTTAACCCTAGCAGCTATTGCTTCTGTGTACCTAAGTTTCAGATATGTAACCCTAACAACTAGTGCTTCTGCGTACCTACATTTCACAGGTATTAAACTCTAGCAGATAGTGCTTCAGTGTACCTATGTTTCACAGATATTCATCATAAGCAGGTAGTGCTTCTGTACACCTACATTTCACAGATATTTTACCCTAGCAGCTTGTGCATCAGCATATCTACATTTCACAGATATTTAACCCTAGCAGCTAATGCTACTGTGTCCCTACATTTCAGAGATATTAAACTATACCAGCTATTGCTTCTGCCTACCTATGTTTCATAGTCATTTAACCCTAGCAGCTAGTGCTTCTGTAAACCTACATTTCACAGATAATTAACCCTAGCAGCTACTGCTTCTGCGATTTATATTTCTCAGATATTTAACCCTAGTATCTAGTGCTTCTGTGTACCTCTGTTTCACAGATATTTAACCCTAGCAGCTAGGATTTTTGTACCCACGTCTCACAGATGTTTCACCCTAGTAGCTAGTTCTTCTGTACACCTACATTTCACAGATATTTAACCCTAGCAGCTAGTGCTTCTGCCTACCTCTATATCACAGTTATTTAACCCTAGCAGATACTGCTTCTGTGTACTTACGTTTCACAAATATTTAACCCTAGAAATTAATACTTCTGTGTATTTACATTTTACAGATATTTAACCCGAGCAGCTAGTGCTTCTGTGTACCTATGTTTCACAGATATTTAACCCCAGCAGTTAATGCATCTTCATACTTATGTTTCAGAGATATTTAACCCTAGCAGCTAGTACTTCTGCTTACTGTATTTTACAGATATTTATCCCTAGCAGGTAATGCTTTTGTGTACCTATGTTTCACAGATATTTATCCCTTGCAGCTAGTGATTCTGCGTACCTACATTTAACAGATATTTAACCCTAACAGCTAGTGCTTTTGTGTACCTACATCTCACAGACATTTAACCCTAGCACCTAGTGCTTCTACATACCAACTTTTCACAGTTATTTACACATAGTAGCTAGTGCTTCTGCATACCAACATTTTACAGATATTTATCCCTAGCAGCTAGTGATTCTGCATACCTATGTTTCACAGATATTTAACCCTAGCAGCAAGTCCTTCTGCGTACCTACGTCTCACAGATATGTAACCTTAGCAGCTGGTGCTTTTGTGTACTTACGTCTCACAGATATTTAACCCTAGCAGCTAGTTCTTCTGTACACCTATAGTTCACATATATTTAACCCAAGCAGCTAGTGCTTTTGTGCACCTATGTTTCTCAGACATTTCAGCCTAGAACCTAGTGCTTCTGCCTGTGTTTTACAAATATTTAACCCGAGCAACTTGTGCTTCTGCATACCTACGTTTCACAGATATTTAACCCTAGCAATTAGTGCTTATGAGTAGCTACATTTCACAAATATTTAACCCTAGCAGCTAGTGCTTCTGCGCACCTACATTTCATAGATATTAAACTCTAGTAGCTAGTGCTTCTGAGTACCTACATTTCAGATATTACCCCTAGCAGCTAGTGCTTCTGCATACCTACGGTTCACAGACATTAAACCCTAGCAGGTAGTGCTTCTGCATGCCTAGGTTTCACAGATATTTAACCCTGGTAGCTAGTCCTTTTGTGTAGCTACATATCTTAACAGTTAGTGCTTCTGCGTACCTACGTTTCACAGATATTTAACGCTAGCAGCTAATGCTTCTTTGTACCTACGTTTCACAGATATTTAACCCTAGCAGCAAGTTCTTCTGCATAAATACATCTCAGAGATATTTAACCCTAGCAGCTAGTGCTGTTGTGTACCTATTTCCTCACAGATATTTAATCCTAGCAGCTAGTGCTTCTGCGAACATATGTCTCAGATATTTAACCCAAGCAGCTAGTTCTTCTGTACACCACCAGTTCACAGATATTTAACCCTAGCAGCTAGTGTTTCTGCGTACCTACGTTGTTCCGATATTTCAAATTAGAATCTAGTGCTTCTGCCTATCTGTGTTTCACAAATATTTAACCCTAGCAGCTAGTGCTTCTGTGTACCTACATTTCACAGATATTTAACTCTAGCAGGTTGTTCTTCTGTACACCTACATTTCATAAATATTTAACCCTAGCAGCTAGTGCTTCTGCATACCTATATTTCACAGAAAATTATCCCTAGCAGCTATTGATTCTGTATACCTACATTTCACAGATATTTATGTCTAGCAGCTAGTGATTCTGTGTACCTATGTTTCACAGATATTTAACCTGAGCAGCTAGTGCTTCTGTGTACCTATGTTTTACAAATATTTAAACTGAGCAGCTAGTGCTTCTGCATACCTACATTTCACAGATATTTAACCCTATCAGCTAGTTGCTCCGCACACCTGTATTTCACAGACACTAAACTGTAGCAGCTAGTGCTTCTGCGCACCTACATTTCCGATATTACCCCTAGCAGCTAGTGCTTCTGCATACCTACATTTCAGATATTACCCCTAGCAGCTAGTGCTTCTGCATACCTACATTTCAGAGATTACCCCTAGCAGCTAGTGCTTCTGCATACCTACATTTCAGATATTACCCCTAGCAGCTAATGCTTCTGCATACCTATGGTTCACAGATTATTAACCCTAGCAGCTAGTGCTTCTGCATGCCTACGTTTCACAGATATTTAACCCTGGCAGCTAGTCCTTCTGTGTAGCTATGTTTCATAGATCGTTAACCCTAACAGCTAGTGCTCCTGTATACCTACATTTCATAGATATGTAACCCTACCAGGTAGTGCTTCTGCATACCGGCTTTTCACATACTTTTAACCATAGCAGCTTCTGTGCATATAAGTTTTGCAGATATTTAACCCTAGCTGCTAGTGTTTCTGTACACCTGCATTTTACAGATATTTAACCCTAGCAGCTAGTGCTTCTGTCTGCCTGTGTTTCACAGATATTTAACCCTAGCAGCTAGGGCTTCAACGTAACTCAGGTTCGGATATTTAACCCTAGCAACTAGTGCTTATGCGTACCTACATTTCACAGATATTTAAGCCTAGCAGCTAGTGCTTCAGTGTACCTATGTTTCATAGATATTTAACCCTAGCAACTAGTGCTTATGCATACCTACATCTCTGAATAATTTAACCCTAGCAGCTAGTGCTTCTGCCAGTGTATGTTTCACAGATATTTAACTCAAGCAGTTTGTGCTTCTGTATACATATGTTTCATTGATATTTAACCATAGCAGCTAGTGTTTTGTTTACCCATGTTTTACAGATATTTAACCTAAGCAGCTAGTGCTTCTGTGTGCCTACATTTTATAAATATTTCACCATAGCAGCTAGTGCTTCTGCATACCTACGTTTCACAAATATTAACCCTAGCAGCTAGTGCTTCTGACTACCTACGTTTCTCAGATATTTAACCCTAGTAGATAGTACCTCAGCATACCTATGGTTCACAGATATTCAACCTAAGCAGGAAGTGCTTCTGTACACCTACATTTCATGGATATTTTACCCTAGCAGCTTGTGCTTCAGCGTACCTACATTTCACAAATATTTAACTCTAGAAGCTAGTGCTACTGTATAACTATGTTTCAGTGATATTTACCCTAGCAGCTAGTGCTTCTGTGTTCATATATTTCAGAAATATGAAACCATACCAGCTACTGCTTGTGCCTACCTATGTTTCACAGACATTTAACTCTAGCAGCTAGTGCTTCTGTGTACCTAGGTTTCACAGATATTTAACACTAGCAGTTTCTGCTTCTACGTGCCTATGTTTCACAGATATTTAACCCTAGCAGCAAGTCCTTCTGCATACCTATGTCTCACAGATATGTAACCTTAGCAGCTAGTGCTTTTGTGTACTTACGTCTCACAGATATTTAACCCTAGCAGCTAGTTCTTCTGTACACCACCAGTTCACAGATATTTAACCCTAGCAGCTAGTGCTTCTGCGTACCTACATTTCACAGATATTTTAACTCTAACAGGTTGCTCTTCTGTACACCTACATTTCATAGATATTTAACCCTAGCAGCTAGTGTTTCTGCATACCTATATTTCACATATATTAAACCCAGCAGCTAGTCTTTCTGCGTACTTACATTTCAGAAATTATAGCAGCTAGTGCTTCTGCATACCTATATTTCACAGATATTTAACCCTATCAGGTAGTGCTTCTGCATACCTGCTTTTCATAGATTTTTAACCATAGCAGCTAGTGCTTCTGTGTATATAAGTTTTACAGATATTTACCCCTGGCTGCTAATGCTTCTGTCTACCTATGGTTCACAGATATTTAACCGTAGCAGCTTGGGCTTCTGCATACCTAAGGTTGAGATATTTAACCCTAGCAACTAGTGCTTATGCGTACCTACATTTCACAGATATTTAAGCCTAGCAGCTAGTGCTTCAGTGTACCTATGTTTCATACATATTTAACCCTTGCTGCTAGTGCTTCTGCGTACCTACTTTTCATAGATAATTAACCCTAGCAGCTAGTGCTTCTGCCTACCTATGTTTCATAAATATTTAACCCTAGCAGCTAGTGCTTCTGTGTACCCATGTTTCACAGATATTTATCCCAAGCAACTAGTGCTTCTGCATACCTACGTTTCAAAGATATTTAACCCCATCAGCTAATGCTTCTGCATACCAATGTTTCAGATATAAACCATAGCAGCTAGTGCTTCTGACTACCTACATTTCATAGATATTTAACCCAAGCAACTAGTCCTTCTATGTAACTATGTTTCAAAGATATTTAACCTAGCAGCTAGTGCTTCTGCATACCTATGTTTCTGAGTAATTTAACCCTAGCAGCTAGTGCTTCTGCCAATGTATATTTCACAGATATTTAACCCAAGCAGTTAGTGCTTCTGAGTACCTACGTTTTATAGATATTTAACCCTAGCAGCTAGTGCTTCAGTGTTCTCATGTTTCACAGATATTTAACCCTAGCAGCTAGTGCTACTGTATACATATGTTTCACAGATATTTTACCCTAGCAGCTTGTGCATCAGCATATCTACATTTCACAGATATTTAACCCTAGCAGCTAGTGCTAATGTATACCTATGTATCAGAGATATTTACCCTAGCAGCTAGTGCTTCTGTGTTCCTACTTTTCAGAGATATTAAGCCTAGCAACTAGTTCTTCTGCACAGCTACAGTTCACAGATATTTAACCCTAGCAGCTAGTGCTTCTGCCTACCTATGTTTCACAGGTATTTAACCCTAGCAGCTAGTGCATCTATGTACCTATATTTAATTGATATTTAACCCTAGCAGCTAGTGCTTCTGCGTACCTATGTTTTTCAGACATTTCAGCCTAGAACCTAGTGCTTCTGTCTGTGTTTCACAAATATTTATCCCCAGCAGCAGTGCTTCTGCATACCTACATTTCACCGATATTTAACTCTAGCAGGTTTTTTCTCTGTATGCCTACATTTTATAGATACTAAACCCTAGCAACTTGTGCTTCTGCGTACCTATGTTTCACAGATGCTTAACTCTAGCAGGTTGTTCTTCTGTACACCTACATTTTACAAATATTTAACCTTAGCAGCTGCTTCTGTGCACCTCTGTTTCACAGATATTTAACCCTAGCAGCTAGTGTTTCTGCATACTTACGTTTCACAGATATTTAATCTAGCATCTATTACTTCTGCATAACTACGTTTCACAGATATTTAACCCTAGCAGCAAGTGGTTCTGCTTACCGACTTTTCACACATATTTAACCCTAGCAGCTAGTGCTTCTCCATGCCTATGGTTCACAGATATTTAACCCTAGCAGCTAGTGTTTCTCCATGCCTATGGTTCACAGATATTTAACCCTAGCAGCTAGTGCTTCTGCATGCCTACGTTTGACAGATATTTATCCCTGGCAGCTCATCCTTCTGCGTTAATATGTTTGTTAGATATGTAACCTTAGCAGCTTGTGCTTCTGTGTACCAATGTTTCACAGATATTTAACCCTACCAGCTAATGCTTCTGTGTATCTACGTTTCAAAGATATTTAACCTAGCATCTAGTCCTTCAATGTGCCTATGCTTCACAGATATTTAAGTCTAGCAGCTAGTGCTTTAGTGTACCCATGTTTCACAGATTTTTAAGCCTAGCATATAGTGCCTCAGCTGACCTATGGTTCTCAGATATTCAACCTAAGCATGTAATGGTTCTATACACCTACATTTCACAGATATTTTAACCTAACAGCTAGTGCTACTGTATATTTATGTTTCTGAAATATTTTCCCTAGCAGCAAGTACTTCTGTGTTCCTACATTTCAGAGATATTAAACTATACTAGCTATTGCTTCTGCTTACCTCCGTTTCACAGATATTTAACCCTAGCGGCTAGTTTTTCTGCCTACTTTCATTTCACAAATATATAACCCAAGCATTTATTGCTTTTGCATACCTCTGTTTCAAAGATATTTAACCCTAGCAGCTAGTGCTTCTGTGTACCTACGTTTCACAGATATCTAACCCTAGCAGCTAGTTCTTCTGTACAACTACAGTTCATAGATATTTAACCCTAGCAGCTAGTGCTTCTGTGTACCAATGTTTCACAGATATTTAGCTCTAGCAGACTGTTCTTCTGTAAACCTACATTTCATAGATATTTAACCCTAGCAGCTAGTGCTTCTGCATACCTACGTTTCACAGATACTTAACTCTAGCAGGTTGTTCTTCTGTACATCTACATTTCAAGATATTTAACTCTAGCAGCTAGTGTTTCTGCGTACCTACATTTCACAGATATTTATCCCTAGTAGCTAGTGATTCTGTGTACCTACATTTTACAGATATTTAACCCTAGCAGCTAGTGATTCTGTCTACCTACATCCCACAGATACTTCACCCTAGCAGCTAGTTCTTCTATACACATATATTTCACAGATATTTAACCCTAGCAGACAGTGCTTCTGTGTATCTATGTTTCACAAATATTTAACCCTAGGAGATGGTGCTTCTGTGCATCTACATTTTATAGATATCTAACACTAGCAGCTAGTTCTTCTGTACAGCTACAGTTCACAGATATTTAACCCTAGCAGCTAGTGCTTTTACGTATTTCTGTTTCACAGATATTTAACACTAGCAGACAGTGCTTCTGTGTATCTATGTTTCACAAATATTTAACCCTAGGAGTTGGTGCTTCTGTGCATCTACATTTTATAGATATCTAACACTAGCAGCTAGTTCTTCTGTACAGCTACAGTTCACAGATATTTAACCCTAGCAGCTAGTGCTTTTACGTATTTCTGTTTCACAGATATTTAACACTAGCAGACAGTGCTTCTGTGTATCTATGTTTCACAAATATTTAACCCTAGGAGTTGGTGCTTCTGTGCATCTACATTTTATAGATATTTAACCCTAGCAGCTAGTGTTTCTGCATACCTATGTTTCACAGATATTTAACCATAGCAGTTAGTGCATCTTCATACCTATGTTTCACAGATATTTAACCCTAACAGATAGTGCTTCTGTGTATCTATCTTTCACAAATATTTAACCGTAGGAGTTGGCACTTCTGTGCATCTACATTTTACAGATATTTAACCCTAGCAGCTAGTGCTTTTACGTATCTCTGTTTCACAGAAATTTAACACTAGCAGACAGTGCTTCTGTGTATCTATGTTTCACAAATATTTAACCCTAGGAGTTGGTGCTTCTGCGCATCTACATTTTACAGATATTTAACCCTAGCAGCTAGTGCTTCTGCGTGCCTATGTTTCAGAGATATTTAACTCTAGCAGTTAGTGCATCTTCATACCTATGTTTCACAGATATATAACAGTAGCAGCTAGTGCTTCTGCATACCTACGTCTTGCAGATATTTAACCCCATCATCTAATACTTCTGCATACCTACATTTCACAGATATTTAACTCTAGCAGCTAGTGCTTCTGTGTACCTGCATCTCACAGATATTTCGCCCTAGCAGTTAGTTTTTCTATACACCTATATTTCACAGATATTTAACCCTAGCAGCTAGTGCTTCTGCATACCTACGTCTTGCAGATATTTAACCCCATCATCTAATACTTCTGCATACCTACATTTCACAGATATTTAACTCTAGCAGCTAGTGCTTCTGTGTACCTGCATCTCACAGATATTTCGCCCTAGCAGTTAGTTTTTCTATACACCTATATTTCACAGATATTTAACCCTAGCAGCTAGTGCTTCTGCATACCTACGTTTCAGCGATATTTAACTCTAGCAGTTAGTGCATCTTCATAATTATGATTCACAGCTATACAACACTAGCAGCTAGTGATTCTGCATACCTACGTCTTGCAGATATTTAACCCCATCATCTAATACTTCTCTGTAACTACATTTCACAGATATTTAACCCAAGCAGCTAGTGCTTCTGACTACCTGCATTTCATAGATATTTAACCCAAGCAACTAGTGCCTCTATGTACCAATGTTTCAAAGATATTTAATCTAGCAGCTAGTGCTTCTGTGTACCTACGTTTCTGAGTAATTTAACCCTAGCAGCTAGTGCTTCTCCCAAAGCATTTTTCACAGATATTTATCCCAAGCAAGTAGTGCTTCTGCATACCTACATTTCAGAGATATTTAACACCTAGCAGCTAGTGCTTCTGTGTAACCATGTCTCACAGATATTTAACCCTAGCAGATAGTGCCTCAGCATACCTACGGTTCACAGATATTCAACCTAAGCAGGTAGTCCTTCTGTACAACTACATTTCACAGATATTTTACCCTAGCAGCTTGTGCTTCAGCATACCTTCGTTTCACAGATATTTAACCCTAGTAGCTAGTGCTACTTTATACCTTTGTTTCAGAGATATTTACCCTAGCAGCTAGTTCTTCTGTACACCTACATTTCACAGATATTTAACCCTAGCAGCTAGTGCTTCTGCATACCTACGTTTCACAGATATTTAACCTGGCATCTAGTACTTCTGCATAACTACGTTTCTCAGATATTTAACCTTAGCAGCAAGTGGTTCAGATTACCTACTTTTCACACATATTTAGACCTAGCAGTTAGTGCTTCTGCGTACGTACGTTTCATAGATATGTATCCTTACCAGGTAGTGCTTCTGCGTACCTATGTTTCAGAGATATTTAACACTAACAGCTGATGTTTCTGCATGCCTATGTTTCAGAGATATTTAACACTAACAGCTGATGTTTCTGCATGCCTATGTTTCAGAGATATTTAACACTAACAGCTGATGTTTCTGCATGCCTATGTTTCAGAGATATTTAACACTAACAGCTGATGTTTCTGCATGCCTATGTTTCAGAGATATTTAACACTAACAGCTGATGTTTCTGCATGCCTATGTTTCAGAGATATTTAACACTAACAGCTGATGTTTCTGCATGCCTATGTTTCAGAGATATTTAACACTAACAGCTGATGTTTCTGCATGCCTATGTTTCAGAGATATTTAACACTAACAGCTAATGTTTCTGCATGCCTATGTTTCAGAGATATTTAACACTAACAGCTGATGTTTCTGCATGCCTATGTTTCAGAGATATTTAACACTAACAGCTGATGTTTCTGCATGCCTATGTTTCAGAGATATTTAACACTAACAGCTAATGTTTCTGCATGCCTATGTTTCAGAGATATTTAACACTAACAGCTGATGTTTCTGCATGCCTATGTTTCAGAGATATTTAACACTAACAGCTGATGTTTCTGCATGCCTATGTTTCAGAGATATTTAACACTAACAGCTGATGTTTCTGCGTACCTATGTTTCAGAGATATTTAACACTAACAGCTGATGTTTCTGCATGCCTATGTTTCAGAGATATTTAACACTAACAGCTGATGTTTCTGCATGCCTATGTTTCAGAGATATTTAACACTAACAGCTGATGTTTCTGCATGCCTATGTTTCAGAGATATTTAACACTAACAGCTGATGTTTCTGCATGCCTATGTTTCAGAGATATTGAGCCCTAGCAGCTAGTGCTTCTGCCTACCTACTTTTAGCAGATAGTTAAACCTCGCAACTAGTTCTTCTGGCTACCTACATTTGACACATATTTAATGCAAGCAGTTAGGGCGTCTGCTTTCCTATGTTTCATATACTTAACCCTAGCAGACAGTGCTTCTGTATACCTGCATTTCACAAATATTTAACCATAGCAACTAGGGCTTTTGTGTACCAACGTTTCACAGATATTTAACCCTAGCAGCTTGTGCTTCAGCGTACCTATGGTTCACAGATATTTAACCCTAGTAGCTAGTGCTTCTGCATGCCTACAATTGACAGATATTTAACCCTGGCAGCTCATCGTTCTGCGTTGTTATGTTTGTCAGATATGTAACCCTAGCAGCTAGTGCTTCTGTGTACCGTTTCACAGATATTTAACCCTACCAGCTAATGCTTATGTGTTCCTACATTTCAAAGATATTTAACCTAGCAGCTAGTGCTTCAGCGTACCTATGCTTCACAGATATTTAAGCCTAGCAGCTAGTGTTTCTGCCTACCTTCATTTCACAAATATATAACCCAAGCATTTAGTGCTTTTACGTATCTCCATTTCGCAGATATTTAACCCTAGCAGCTAGTGCTTCGGCCTACCTATGTTTCACAGATATTTAAACCTCGCAACTAGTTCTTCTGGCTACCTATGTTTCACACATATTTAATGCAACCAGTTAGGGCTTCTGCATTCCTACATTTCACAGATACTTAACCCTAGCAGATAGTGCTTCTGCACACCTGCTTTTCACAGATATTTAACCAGGGCAGGTAGGGATTTTGCGTACCTATGTTTCACAGATATTTAACCCTAGCTGCTTTTGCTTCAGCATACCTACATTTCACAGATATTAAACCCTAGCAGCTTGTGCTTCAGCATACCTGTGGCTCACAGATATTTAACCCTAGTAGCTAGTGCTTCTGCATGTCTACATTCGACAGATATTTAACCCTGGCAGCTCATCCTTCGTTTTTCCTACATTTTTCAGATATGTAACCCTAGCAGCTAGTGCTTCTGCGTATGAATGTTTCACAGCTATTTAACCCTACCATCTAGTGCTTCTGTGTACATATGTTTCAAAGATATTTAACCTAGCATCTAGTCCTTCAATGTACCTATGCTTCACAGGTATTTAAGCCTAGCAGCCATTGCTTCAGTGTACCTATGTTTCACAGATAGTTAACGCTATCAGCTAGTTCTTCTGTATACCTACATTTCACAGAAATGTACCCCTAGTAGCTACTGCTTCAGCATACCTATGTTTCACAGATATTTAACCCTAGCAGCTAGAGCTTCTGTGTACCTAAGTTTCAGATATTTAACTCTAGCAGCTAGTGCTTCTGCATACCTACGTTTCACAGATATTTAACCTTGAAGACAGTGCTTCAGTGTACCTACATTTCCACAGATATTTAAGCCTAGCAGATAGTGCTACTGTATAACTATGTTTCGGAGATATTTACCGTAGCAGTTAATGCTTCTGAGTACCTATGTTTCATGGATATTTAACCCTAGCAGCTAGTGCTTCTGTGTACTCATGTTTCACAGATATTTAACACAAGCAATTAGTGCTTCTGCGTACCTACATTTCAAAAACATTTAATCCTAGCAGCTAGTGCTTCTGCATACCTACATTTCACAAATATTAACCCTAGCAGCTATTGCTTCTGACTACCTATGTTTCACAGATATTTAACCCAAGCAACTAGTGCTTCTGTGTACCTACGTTTTAAAGATATTTAACCTAGCAGCTAGTGCTTCGGCGTACATACATTTCTGTGTAAGTTAACCCTAGCAGCTAGTGTTTCTGCCAACATATGTTTCACAGATATTTAACCCAAGCAGTTAGTGCTTCTGTATACCTACATTTCACAGATATTTAACCCTAGCAGCTAGTGCTTCTGTACATTTACATTTCACTGATATTTAACCCTAGCAGGTAGTGCTTCTGTGTAGCTAAGTTTCAGATATTTAACCCTTGCACCTAGTACATTTGCCTACCTACATTTCACAGATATTTAACCATAGCATTTAGTGTTTTGTGTATGTACATTTCACAGTTATTTTACCCCTAGCAGCTAGTGCTTCTGAGTACCTATGTTTCACAGATATTTAACCCTAGCAGCTAGTGCTTCTGTCTTCTAGGTTTGACTTATATTTAACCCAGTCAGCTAAAACTTCTGCCTACCTACGCTTCACAGATACTTAATCCAAGCAGCTAGTGCTTCTGCACACCTACGTTGTATAGATATTTAACCCTAGCAGCTAATGCTTCTGTATACCTACATTTCAGATATTTAGCCCCACCAGGTAGTGCTTCTGCGTACATATGTTTCACAGATATTTAACCCTAGCAGCTAGTGCTTCTGCCTTCTAGGTTTGACATATATTTAACCCTAGCAGCTAGTGCTTCTGCCTATCTATATTTCATAGATATTTAACCCCAGCAGCTAGTGCTTCTTTAATCCTAGCAGCTATTGCTTCTGTATGCCTACATTTCACAGATATTTCAAATTAGCAGCTAGTGCTTCTCTTCACTTAGGTTTCACAGATATTTAACTCAAGCAGCTAGTGATTCTGCCTACCTACATTTCACAGATATTTAACCTAGCAGCTAGTGCTTCGGCGTACATACATTTCTGTGTAAGTTAACCCTAGCAGCTAGTGTTTCTGCCAACATATGTTTCACAGATATTTAACCCAAGCAGTTAGTGCTTCTGTATACCTACATTTCACAGATATTTAACCCTAGCAGCTAGTGCTTCTGTACATTTACATTTCACTGATATTTAACCCTAGCAGGTAGTGCTTCTGTGTAGCTAAGTTTCAGATATTTAACCCTTGCACCTAGTACATTTGCCTACCTACATTTCACAGATATTTAACCATAGCATTTAGTGTTTTGTGTATGTACATTTCACAGTTATTTTACCCCTAGCAGCTAGTGCTTCTGAGTACCTATGTTTCACAGATATTTAACCCTAGCAGCTAGTGCTTCTGCCTTCTAGGTTTGACTTATATTTAACCCAGCATTAATGAGACAAATAGCCCCAAAAGTATTCACAGAGTACAATCATTGAGACAAACAGCCCCAGACGTAACCATGGACATAGCTCTCAGCCTCTTAACACAGACAGCCTGGACAAAGCCCCAAAAATAGAGATGAATTTTCAATATTGCTCTTATAAACTAAGAAAGTTGCTAGAATAAAAGGTCTTGTGTTACAGTGCATTTTCTGGTGGATGCGACACCTGAAACTCAAATGTCTGTCATTATTTAGTGAATTCAGTCTTCACTGATTTGTCACAAAAATCCAGAAAACCACAAATTTTATGAGGAACAAACCAAAAATATGAGACAAAAATCTGCACATTCTGTGAAAATCTGGACACTTGAGAGGTATGACCATGCAGTGACATTACTGAAACAAAGAGCATCAGATGTATACGTGGAGTGACATTACTGAAACAAATTGCATGAGAAGCACTTGTGGAGTGCCATTACTGAGACAAACAGCCCTAGAAGTATTCAAGGAGTGGCATCACTGATGCAAACAGCTGCAGATGTATGCATGGAGTGGCATTACAAAGACAAGCCGCCCCAGAAGTGCTCATGGAGTACCATTATTAAGACACAGAAGTAGCCAAGGAGTTTCATTACTGGAGTGACATTACTGAGGTAAACAGCCATGGAAGTATTTCTTGTGTGGCATTACCTAGGCAAACATCCCCAAAGGTACTCATGGTGTGGTATTACTTAGACAAACAGACTCACAGGTACTCATGGAGTGGCATTACTGATAAATCCCCAGAAGTACTTCTGGCCTGTCCCATAAAAGGCCCAGGTGGCTCTATCTTTTTAATTTCTGTACTTTTGCATTTTAAGCAAGTCCCCCTCTTCATGTTCCTCTATATATTTAGAGCTAGATTTTTTCAGATATTTTAGAAATGACACTAAACCAAGAGAAAGAATGAGAACAAGAAGGTGTGTTGTGTATATTTTGTGTTGAGTAAAAGCTGTAATATCCTTAGTTCTCCTAACTAGCTGCTTGAGTGATAAGGCCTGGAACTCAACAATACTATAGCCATATTGTTCAATTAGAACACAAAATGTAACAGAAGAAGCATG